>NC_073723.1:52372323-52672323 GCF_023634155.1 Falco peregrinus | reverse complement strand
ATTAACTGTATCCCAGCCAAAACCAGCACAAATGGGCCAAACTTTTGCACTTTCTGTCTTCCATTCCAATACTGCTTCACAAGCCTTGAAAAAGTCTCAGGCCTAATGTCAATGTTTTCTATTAAGCTAGTTGATAGCTATAGTTATTGCTTACATCTGTATTCGGGTGGCTAAAGTCATCTGAGTAGGTAGCCTATTTTGGAAAGTAGGGCCTTTAAAAGAGAAGGCAGTTCACTGCTGTTACAACATGAACCATCAAGCTTGGTGTTAAGCACTGTGAAATCTGTTTTTTGCTGACAAAGATGTTGTGGCATGAAGGAATAGTGCATCAGACGGCATCATCACCAGTAGGAAGTGGTGGAAATTTAGATCAGCACACTTGGCTTTGGACACAGTTGGCCTACCCAATATAACAGATGTGTAAGAAACCCACAAAAATTAGTCCCCAAAGTGTGTGTTCCACAGTACCCAGTTTACAGTAGTCTGCATTCAGAGCAGAGCAATTGGTAGAAGCTCCTGCATGTTGAGACACGCATCAGGTTGTTGCAATCTCTTCTGAAGTTTACTATTACTTCTTACTAGATTTGACAGCAATTTTTAATCCTTTGGGCATTTTGTGGAGCAAGAGAGCATCTGGTACGCTACAAGCACATCCATTGATGTTCTTTTTGGATTTGGGTTGCAAGGGAGTGTTTCATGCTGACTAGCTTAGGAAGCAAATGTAGAGGCCCTAATTAGGAATCTGATCTTTGTGCTTCCTTCACTGTTCATGGAAGCAGAGTATGTCTTCCAGAATGATGATGCAGAGTACCTAAATTAAGTGTTTATTTCTGTGTACATGGCATCAAACAGTTCTGTTTCTTGGAGAAAGTTTCCCTTAGTAGCAGAGATTCTGGGAGGAAAATACAGATAGTGGTCTTCCGTTGTCTCCTGTGAAATTTTGCTCAGTGATTGTCAAGAGTAAAATGAGCCTAGCCCAGGTTGTCTAGCCAGCTCTCCAAAGTGTTTGCCTTCAGAAAGTCGGTCACTGCATCTTTAGATGTGTGATTTAGACTTGTACTGGACATTCATCACAGGTCAGTTTGATGCTGGTGCCCAGTACTGGAGAATCATATTTGTTCCATGTTACAAAATGGCAGTGGTGTCTCTCCACATACATAAATAGAAAGTATTTTTTCCTGTGATATATAATGGTATAAATGCACCAAGATTTTTAATTTTTCATATTTTGGAGGCTTTAATGCAAAAGTATCAAAATGTATTTTCTCATACTTTCCATCCTTTGCACTTAATTCCTTTTACATACCTTTGGGAAAGTGTGAATTATAGGACTGTTCTTCCCCCAAGATAAAATATAAAAGCACAGAAAAGGGTTAGCAGCAGTTTGTAGAAAGGATGTAATTTCTTGAGTGGTACTGAACACTTAATTTGAATGAATCTTCAATTCTCTCACTTTTTGTTTAGTTTTGTATTATGGTCAAATGGCATGATGTTCACACATAAGCTTTCATATAAGAAATACGTTATACTACACAGGAACTCTATATAGCATAGGAGAATTCTGAATAATTTGAGAGAGAGAAACAGATTTGCTAATTGCTTGTCTTTGAACATTCTAGCCAAGGTCAGGTAACCTACCAGTAACGCCTATGCAGTACTTGCTGTATCCCTACTAAACCACCAGTGTGAATCTTCAGGTTAAGCTACAAAAATAATCCCTGCCTTATTGTCAAAAGAGAATTTTCAGTGGAACTTGGAGGAAAATAATCAAAGTAGTTCATTGAAAGATTACTCGGTTCCTTTTGATAAGTGTTTGACATTTGCTTTGAAATGCAAACAGATGTTGGGGTTTAGTAGATATGTTCTGGGGTTGGGCTTACTTTCAATAAAAAAAGGAACTTTTAAAAGCCATTGTGAATTCTGCACAGAAGCATTAATTAGAAAACACAATTCTGCCATTGTGCTTAATCATAAAAACAGAAATTTAAAGCTCAACAGAATAAAACATAAACCTTCCAAGAAATATTTGTTGTTCCAGCTCATTAACGCACTGTGTCTGTTGGACAGCATTTTTTAAATGCCATAAAAATAAACAGTGTATTTAGGAACTGCATTATTGGCATGTTTCTTCAAATTCTAATTCAGACCTAGTGGTTAATTGTGCTGTCTCTATCATCAGAGCATAAAGAAGGAAATACACCCTTTGGCTTCAGAATTTTCAATTTCCACTTCAACTTTTTGACTTAGGTGAAAATGTGTTCTCTGGGTGAGATAAAAAAGATTTCAGTAGAGATTGTTAGCTAATATTGTGAATATGAAGACCTCTTAGTCCTTCCAAGTTTAACAGAAGAGGAAAAAAAAAAGTCAGTCTGATTTCACATGTCTAGGTTATTGAGAAAAGGATTATAACATCTTTGGTAGTGTTGTTGTTTCTGATAGACTCTTTCAAAACAACTAGATGTAAAATTGTGCATTTTTTGTCTGTTCTACCTTGTTCAAACTTTGTTCCCTGTATAAAATCTTTAAATTAATCAAAAATAGCTGAACGATTGAACTTGTTAATTTGATTTCATAGAGTCATAGAATCATTTAGGTTGGAAAAGACCTTTGAGATCGTCAAGTCCAACTGTTTGGGTTGCTTTCCTCATTTGGTATTGGATCTGGTTTCTTCTGCTTAGTACATTTTTCTTCTTGTAACATCTTTGAAACTTCCATCTCATTCACTTTAGCTCTTTGGCCATTATGAGTTTCTTTGGCTTTTTTCCCTCATCCTTTTCTCTTTGAGCTCTGACTGAATAAATTCTTCCTGTTCCATTTGCAGCACAGGTTTTCTTTGATCTCAAATCTTTGAGCAAGTTTGGTGAAGTCACTGTGGCTGACCAACACTTTATTTCCTGCATTTTTTTCCATTGGTATCTCTTACCCTAAATTATGTGTATCAAGTCTAGATGATGATGACTTTTTTCATCCATGCCTCCGTAGTGTTTTAGCCTGAAATTACTTGTTCATATCATGTTAAAATAGATCACTGTAAGCTTCTCCTCTAATTAATTAGGGTATTCCCATCTTCTGTAACAATGTATACTCTTCTGTCTAGATGTCGGCTGTTGCAGCTACTTAAATCTTCCATGAGTTGTGTGGTCCCGTGAACACAGGTCACAGGGAAGGTCCTCCTCTGCCAGTTCATCAAAGGCAATGACTATCATGAAGTCAGCAGTGACTTCTTGAGTTTGTTCTTCTTAGTTTTCTTAACCTAAGCATCTTCAACATCATACTTTCGATCTTGTGTACATGGTTCCCTAATACTTGTAAGCTGTTACAGTTAATATCTAAAGTGGTCAGTACAGCATACATCTGTTTCCTGATGCAGTCCACAAATGATGCATTGTTCCATTGCTAGTTTACCTATAGTAAATTTTCTTCTTAGGTAACCCGCTGTAATCTTCTCATTCTCCCTTTCTGCTGTTCCTGGGGTCTTTTTCCCCTCCTTTTTCTTCCACAGGTACTTACTACTTGGCATTTTTTCTGGTCCACAAGAACTAATGAACTTTACCCATGACCTTGCTAACATTTGCTTTCTGTTCTGAAGTTCCAGCCTGTGTGTTTGCTCTCAGGTGGACTAATTAACATCTGAATTTAGTTGAACCTCTTTCTAGTATTTAGCTTGGGGGTTGCAGTTTCTTTTTGACACCTTATAAGAAATTATGCACCCAAAAACTTGGCACTTTTTTCCCCCAAGTACTTTAGTCAATAAAATAAAAGATGCAGTAACTCTTCCTACAAAGCTTGCTTTTCTCATGTCCTTAGAACAACAGGGTTACAATGAAGCTAATACGGTTCTCCTTGTATTTGCATGGTAATGTAAACTGGCGATCTTCATGATGCTCTTGATTTATGCAGCCTAGTGAAATAGCTCAATCATACTTGGCTACAGTTTTGTATTATGTTTAGTGCAATCAAAGTGGATTGCTGCTGAAATGTGGCATTCTCTTTCTGCCTCTTGTGATGTATTCCAACTTTGCACGAGATCCGATGGTCGTATTACCTTGGGACAAGTTGGATCATCTTGCTGATGTGACAGAAAATTCTTGTCCACAAATTATTACTTTCCTATGAGATTTGTTGATCTGCCTAGTGATACAGCTAGACTGTTTTCCATCAGCTGAGCAATGGAGTTTCAGGAGGACCATGCCTTTCAGAGACAGCTTACAGTTAAGTGAGGTTAAATACGAAAATAACAATTTCATGTCTGTATTACTCTTTCCTGCAAAGCACTGTGTGAGGCTTAGAGATCAAATCCTGAATATACTAATGTTTGGAGTAAAACCTATGTTGACATGAGTGGCTGTTACTACTTCATCTCCTTTTATGTTGAAACTGAAAGCAGCTTCAGCACCTTTCTTTGAGGAACAAAGACTTGTTTATTTAGCAACTTGTGATTCTTTTCTTTGTAACTTCTCATCTTACCTTTTTAGGAAATTGTGTAAATGCTGTTTTCGACCATGCACTGGTTTCTTTGTTCAGGTGCAAGAAGCACTGGTATCTAAAAATTTCACTTTAATTCTGGAATTTTATTGTTTCTGGAAAAGTTCATTTGTGCAGAAGGAAGATCATGTGTCACACCAGTTTGTTTTATACAATAAGTACATGTTCTTTATGGCCTTTGTTTTGTCTCACCGGTTTTATTTTCTTGCTGCTTCTGCTGCATGTTTCACTGTTTCTTTCTAGTTTTTCTCCAGTTTCAGCATTAGTCATAGCCTAATTGTAATTAATGTGCGTGTGTTCCACAACGCACATCATGAGAAGCATGGAAGCATTATATATACACCCTACTTAAATGCAAATCCTATGACTTGTTGGCAAAGCAATGCCATATAGCAGGAAGCAGTACCGTAGGCTCGCATCCTGCTGAGGCACCCTGGTACCATACACATACTACTTTCTTGCTGTAATCAAGTGCCTGTAGCATTGCCTGTTTTTCAGAGTCCATGCTTATCACTCTATTCTCTTTTTACAACTTCACATCTTTCTGGTGTAATCCTATGAAATTATTGTGGGACAGGATGCCAGCTAGGCAATGAGTAAATTAGCAAAGACTGTTCTGAAAAGTAGGACCACTATTATCAGTGAAATACAGAGCTTAGCGAGGGACATACAGCTGAATATCATTTAAAGTTTCTGACATGTCTCCTTTCTGGCTCCAGTTTGAAACAAGCACCGAGAATTAAGGGGTGTTATGTCACTAAAATGTGTGTATAACATGCTAGAAAATGTGCTGGTTTTTACTGGTAGATCACAAATGGTGTTATCGAACATTTATCTCTTAGTTACCTTAAAGGATGTTAAATAGTGAGAGTGTTCTAGCAACATTAACTGTTCTGCTGTTTCCCATCTTTCTCTGTTTGCTAGTTTGTTTTTATTGTCTGTTTATTAATTATGCTAGAGTGATACCCACTGCTAATCTGGTTTATAGAATTACTTTTTTCAGTTATTAGAATTCCTTCAGTAGTCAGATGTAGCTTCGCAACCTGGAAATAAGTGTTAAGCTTTATGGTAAAAGAAAGCTCAATAGTTGGATTACTTTTAAAAGTTATTGTAGATAATACTGTTGTTAAGACTTTTAATGGTGTTTTATTATTGAATGTTTGACAAATGTTGAAAGAAAAAAAAAATTTATGTTCTTCCGCAGTTTTCACTGTTGGTGCCTGTAAAATTATGTGTATAGCTGTTCTTAGTTTTAGTGCTGAATTTACACCAGTTATTTTGTTAAGGTTACTTGTCATCCACTCTTCTGCCAGTACAGCCTATTAGTTAACATGAGTGTTAGGTTTGTTTAGAAACAGCAAAGTTACTGTCTTCATTACATTTAATTAATTTGTTTTATACTGTATTTCAGGCAGATGCACAAGTATAATGATGGTCCTGATTTTTGATTGTGTACAATAGCTCTAGACATACGCTCGAGATAGAGGGCTGTGATTAAAACACATCAATCAGTTGTAAACTGAGTTATCATCAGTAATACTGATAACTGAAGAGAGCATGCTGATGCCCACTTGCATTTGCAGTAATGACTATAATGAAAATACTGTTTTAGTAGTAGTAGGTCATTTTCTTACTCCCACTCCCTATCCCTCCCCATTTCCCTTAATTGGAACTCTGGTTTTATGTAATTTCTGACACTATCTTCTGCTATCATCGGCTTATTTTCTAGATGGGAAGTGATGGAGTTTTGCGCCTCAGTAGTTCTGCTCTAAATAATGAATTCTTTGCATACGCAGCACAAGGGTGGAAACAGCGATTGGCAGAAGGTAACTCTCTACTTGTTCTCAGATTTACCAAAGGTTAATTGTTTTTATGAAGAATTTCTCTTTTTCTACATTTGAGAAATACTTATAGAAAGAATAGAAAGTGGTATTAGACCAGTAATTCAGCAAAAGAAAAATTGGTGATTCCATTTTGAATTTAGTGTACATTTTTACAGCTTGCTTGTGGCACCTTATTTGAACAGTTTAAAAAAAAGAATCCAAGCATTTTCATCACTGCCAGCCTTGGAAACCTAGATGCACACAACTAAATCCCACTAATGTACTTTTAAAATACTTATGTTACATGGTAAATTAAATCTTTCTGTCACATTCACTTTTGCTTTTCATTATTTTCTTTTGGAAATGTTGGATGACTGTCACAGAAATCACCGCATGTCATTTTTTTATCTGTGATTTATAATTACCCATATTAAGCTAATCCTTGACAACTTTTATTCAATATATTAGTATTTGTTTTTTAGGAGAATTTACACCAGAAATGCAGTTGCGCATCAGACAAGAGATTGAAAAGGAAAAGAAAACAGAACCTTGGAAAGAAAAATTCTTTGAAAGGTTTTATGGTGAAAAGTAAGTATTGAAGCAAATAAAAGTGTTTTTTTTATTTTCTTTTAGGAGGAAATAAAAATATAATTCTCTGCTTCACATAGCACGATCATATGCTGTAAAACTTAATAAAGGAGTTATCAAAGGCAGTCATTCCCCAGTTTAAGAAGTCGTGGGTTGAATTATAGTGGTGTGTCTGCACTTGCATTACAATTACATTTTTAAAGGTTCATAACTCATCCATAAAAATTCATTCAAAGGACAGCTTAAGACACAAGGCTTAAGCATGCGAGTATTTTCTAATTAGCTTTTAAAAGATGGCATTAGGGCAATTCCTCCCTCCTGCAAAATATAAATACAGCTTCTACAGACTAGAAGACCTGTAAAGATATTTTTGTAGTATGTTTTTATTTTATTTTTTCTAAGCTAGTTAGAAAGTTTCTAAAATCAAATGGCATTTTTTATTGTTTGACTGAGATGGCCATTTGTTGGAGCAGAATATAGGACATAGAACAAGTATTGGCTAGAGACAAATGAATGTGACAATGACTAGTCTAATTTTAGAAGTGAGCTGCAAAGAATAAGTAAGTACCCTTAACCGACTAAAATTAATTCACTCCAGGTACACACTCCAGGTGCACAACTGGGGTGAGTCAGCACAATTTCATTGATGATGGTACAGAACTGGTATTCTGCAGCAGCTGAAGGTTCAGTTCTTATATTCAGGGTTTTTTTAAATCAAAATTTAAGGAGATTCACATCTCTTTAACATCCAAGAGTCTTCCTTTTAAAAATGGCTTTAAACAGCCATTAAACATCAATAGTTAGAATTACATCTCTGTTTTTAAAACTAATAAGTATTAAAAGTGTTAATTATTATACATTTATTTTTTAAAAGTTACTGATCTATTTTTTTTATTTCCAGGTATGTTTTAATGGAATTTACAGATAATATTTGGCAGAAAAAAATGTGCCATGGGAATCATCGTCACATGAGATGTCTTAGTTTTGGTTTTAGATGTTTTTTACTTAGGAAATCCAGGGCACAGGGAACCCTTCATCTAAGTGATTAAAGATTAAGGCATTAACTGAGTTGTTTCTGCAGTAACAGTGCCGCTTCTCACAATCCACTGCCTTGGACCACTGGGAAATGTAGTGAAAACAAGGCAGCAAATGGCAAATGGACAGATACATTTTAATATGTTTTACACATTCTTGCTAGGTGCTTTCTCCCAGTGTGAATGCTATTTCTACACCACTTTATCCTTACATATACGGGAAATTCTAGGTTCTTAATATGTCAGACTTTCTTATTGTCAAGTGCTTAATTTCTTACTTAGCAGCTTTGAGACCTCAGTGTAGTCCAGATATTGATCCCTTTAGTATCAAAAAATATTAATTAGGTTTTAAAATTAGGAACATAATGGGTTTTCATTATGCATGTCAAGAGATGAGTTGGTTACCAACATGAAGGGCTATGTAAGATATTGGCATAGGGCTTTCCACAAGAAGTAGTTTAGTACCAGCAAAACATGAGCACCTCACTCTAGCTGAAGTCTGTTCTTCAGTCACAAATGACTGTCACATGCACCGAGAGTGATACTCATAGTTTTACAGAGCCAGCAGTCCTGCCGTGCTAGGTGAATGCTGGACACTATAATAGTTGGCAGATAATTACTCAGTCTGCAGTGATACATGTCATTTGGGTTGATAGGTTCCTGACATCAACATTGTTATGCCAAATGTCATATTGCACATACTTTCCATTTTGACTACGGTATTGAATCTGCCCCCCCTGCCCTTTCCCCAGCTCTTGCATTGTTTCACTTGCATTCTTCTTGTGTAGGCAGATTCTGCTTCTTTGCTGGTTGGCCAGATCTAAGTACTTTTTCTCATTATTTACTGACTGGATGGTAGCTTTTGCTATAGTTTCTACCCAGTGTAAGTTCTCACCTTTTTTCACTTTGGTTTTTAAACTTCTTTTGATTATGATTGGGCTTTGTCTCTTTTCAGCTATGTTGGTTCAACTGAAGGAGTAGATTTTGAAGGCTTCCTGAGCTATTTCTCACATGTACTGTCTGTAAAATGAATCTCTCTTGCAGTCTGACTTGCTCACTTTACTGTAAATGTGGTATTTTTGCTCTGAGTTCGGTTACTTTGATCTTTTGATATTCCATAAATAAATTCAGGTTTCACCTTATACTTAAAGAAGGACCATTAATAGATGCAGAATCTTTGTAAACATCTTTACACACTCCCCAGTTCATGGCATTCAGAGGCTTTAAGAGTGCTTCTTCCATGTTGGCTCTACACATTGTGTTTCTTACATTTGCTCTTATCTGCACCCAGGCTGTTTATCATGGGACTGTCCGTTGTAGTTTACTTCCATCCATTTATGTTTTCTTTCCACTTCCTCATGGTTGTTCATTTTTCCTCTTTCTGACTTACTTTAAAAACCAAAAACTTCATTCTGCAATCATTTTTCTTAAGATCAACTGATTTGTTTTGCCAGAAATCCACATTCTTCTGGCTTCTTGACCCAGGATTGCAAGGGTTATACTCTATTATGTCGATATTGTCATTTCTTTTTCCACTGAAAGTTACCTGTCAGAGTAGTACTGCCAGCTCACTAAATCAAAGGCTTAATTTTGGGTAGACCTCCTCTAAATTTTATTGCTGATTATCCTTTTTTTCTTACACTTCTTCAGTATGTTACTAGAATGTTTGTATTTGTGTATTGCCCATGTGACAGTTGCATTCACCTTTATCCTGTCCTTCATTCCTTTGCCGATTTTCATTCCATAAAGATAACCATCAGGCAATATCTTTTTGTGATGTAAGCTAGCTAAGGAAAATAGACCAGTGATTCAGTTTTTAGTAATGTAGTGGGTTTCTTTCCTCTCCTCATTTTCCTGAGACAACTTTTGCTCACTTACACGAGGAATTTTAGAGGAAGGAAGTTATTCACCTAAACCTGCATAACTAAACTTCACTCACCTAAACTTTGACTATACAGGGAACCTATAGTCTATATAGAAGAAAACCACATTTTCTGAAATGCATTCAGTATGGAAGATGAAAATTGGCTGTTGTGAATTGCTCTCTAGAGGATCCTTCCTCAGCCTTTTGATAGAATGGGGAGACATTGTGCATATTAAGCGACTAGTAGTAAGCAATGTTAATAATTACTGTGAGAGTGCTTTTTGACGTACCAATTCCAGGCTGCTTTGGTTTTCTTTTTTCTTTTCTTTTTTTTTTTTTTTTCTTTTTTACCCTCGTGCATTTACAGCTATCACTGTAATGCATCTGTTCAGTATTTTTAAAATATGCAACCACAGATTGTGGGTTTTTACATGTTTATTCTGTACTTCTATATACATGAGCCTTTGTGATCTTTATATCCTCTGGCTGCACACTAACAAGTTATCTTGCTTCCACTGTTTCTGAATATCTTTTATGCTCGCTTACTTTCATACGATTCTTTGTTTCCTGATTAAAATGAGAACAGAAATCAAACTTCTGTTAATTAGATTAGAAGATCCTTAAGAACGTGAAATTCCTTTCAAGGCCTCCAACTAAGCTCTTGTGTGTTTTCTACTATTATGGAATTGTTGAGGCACAAAGTCTGCTTGGAAAATCTTACTAAAGATGCTGAACACCTGTACTTCCACTGTACTTAGAAGGAAATGATGATGTCAGAGCACAGACACTTTTTGAAATAACCATTTTTTTCAGCCCTTGGCTTTTGTTTTGTTTTGTTGTGGGTTCTTTTAATTCTGTTGAAGTAATAAAACTTCTTTTACACTAATATTTTCAGGGCCAAAGGTAAGAAAATGTTGAGAAGTATATGTAGGAATGGTTCCTTTGCACTTCATCCCTGAGAAAAAATGCATAGATTATAAATATGTGTCTCTTTAGCTCCTAAAGAATGTTAAACTTCTCTTTAATTATAGTGAAATTGAGTGAATAGCATATACATAAATCAGTTTATTCAGGAATGTGTTTTATATTAAATGAATTATTTAGTTTGCTGAAAGAATGGAGCAAAAGCATACAAGCTGTCAACTGAGATCTTTATAATTGACTCTTGAGTTGTAAACTAAGGCCAAAATGGAGTTACTTTGATTTTCATAATAAATTTGAAAGAACTGTCAAATTACAAAACTGAAATGCATGATTTATGATTTGCCTTACTAGTTTTAGGTGCAGCTTTTTCTTTAAAGTGCAGCAATTAAGCCATATGGCTAGCGGTGTGGACCCTAAATGCAGGTGTAGGAGAAAAAAAGGTATTTCCTTTAGAACTGTTACTGATAGAAGAAGATATAGTTGTTCCTTTCTTCTGCAATGCATGCTATGTTAGTATTGCATTGTGGTGCTGGTACTTAAAGAAAAAATAAAACCAAACAGATTTAAACAAAATATGAGTCGTGGTGAACCTGTGTAGCTTGCTTTTTTCATTGAAGTACCAAATAGTTAAATAATGAGTAATAGATTACTTATTTTAAATATACTCTCATCTTTTAACACTGGTGAGAAAATCTGGGTAGTTAGGTTTCCAAAATATATAAAACCATATATAAATTAGTCAACCACCACTTAACCAAACCACTATTTTAAACTGGAAAATATGTCCTTTTTGTTAATAAAAGATATGGGTGAGAAAGATGAACTTAATCCTTTACCATGTCTGTGATGAAAAGGCCTCTTTAATGTTGTATGTTTTTATTTAGACTGGGAATGTCAAGAGGGGAATCAATGAAACTCACTGCAGTGCAGAACAATGAAGATGAGAGCAATTCTTTGTGTGGATCTTCTGGCACACCTGGTCCTTCTAAGCAGGCAACCTTTCAGGACCAAGAAGAGAAAGGTGCTAAAATTGCACCTTTACCAGAGAGAGATTATTGTCCACCTCTTTGTAGTATGGAACAGGTTCCTGTCAAGGATCTAACGGCAGACTCAGAGGATATCCTGATACCTGAAGAATCACTCATTCAGGAGGAGATTGCTGAAGAGGTTGAGACAAGTATTTGTGAATGCCAGGAGGAGAACCATAAAACAGAACATGTTGAGTTTTCTGAGGAGTCAGTAAGTCCAGCTGGCACAAATGAAGAAGCGGCGGCAGTACAGCTCGCAGACAGCACTGAGTCCTGTGTCATGATGAATGATGTAACTGATACTGTATCTCACATTGAAATTAAAGTGGAGTTGAAGTCAGAATGCCCTCAGGAGGAGATGTCAGTTGTGATAGATCAGCTGGAGGATTGCGTATCACCGGCACAATCAGCTTCATCCACAAACTCTGTCAGTGATACAGCAGAGAAGGATTCTGAGTCTGCAAAAGAGCTAATTGCACCAGAAATGCAAAGTGCTGCTTTGGAAGGCTCCTTATTCACTGGTGGAGGCATTGCGGTGGATATGGAGCTTCAAAGTGACCCTGAGGAACAGTTGTCTGAGAATGCTTGTATTTCTGAAACTTCCTTTTCCTCTGGAAGTCCAGAAGGACCATGTGTTTGTATTGCCTCTCCTGGAGGAGACACTCAGTCGACTTCAGAGGAACCCTGTACTCCAGCATCTCTTGAAACAGCTTGCTCATCTGAAGTGTCCAGTACTGAAAACATTGAAGGTGATATTCAGCAAAAGGCCAGTGATGAAAACTTGCACACGCCTTTAATGTCAGAAATCTCTCCAATGTCCACCTCACCTGTAACCTCAGAAGCATCTCTGATGTCAAATTTACCTTTAACATCAGAGGCATCACCAGCTTCTAATTTACCTTTAACATCAGAAACATCTCCGATGTCTGATTTGCCTTTAACATCAGAAACATCTTCAGTATCTTCTGTTCTTCTAACTTCTGAAACTTCCATGGCAAATAGTTTGCCTCTTCCATCAGAGACATCTCCTGTTTCTAATTCCCCAAGCAATGAAAGACTTATTCTGCAACAAAGGAAATCACCGTGTTTGTTGGAAGACTCCCTTCCCACTTTGAAAGAAGAAAGCTCTGCCATTCCTAAGGTGGTTCAAGAAGAGAATCTTGTTCAGCCAAAGCAACTTCAGAGTGTCCCTGAAAATATAAAAGTTTGTCCACTAACAATTATACCTGATACTTCAGTATTGGAAGAGCCCCAAAGCAAAAACCTCAGTCATCAGCCATGTAAGTCACATTCTGAAATTGAGAAATCCTACATTGCATCCATCCCAGAACACTCTCCTCCAGAGGTGATCAAAATTAAAAATCACAGTGTTCAGCAGAGAGGTGACAAGAAAGGTACACTCTTGCCATCAGAGGTAGCTGTCTTATCAGAAGGATCAGTTGGCAAAAATACTGAATTGCTTCCATCAAAGCCACATGATAAACTATATACCTCATCTCTAGAGAAAGCTACATTCTCTGAAGTGTGCAGAAGTAAATCTCACAAGCTAACAGGCAGCACCCAAAGCCGTCTAGAGAGTTCACACTCTTCCAAGTCATTAGAACCCACAAAATCACCCGAAGTGAGGAATGATAGAGACCCAGAGATCCCAAAGAGGAAGACCGCAGAACAGCACAGTTTTGGAATCTGTAAAGAGAAGAGAGCTAGAATAGATGATGATCAGCCCAACCGTACTGCTTCATCAACAAGTCCACCTGATAAAGATCAGCCACCCAGAGAAGAACCCCGAGTTCCACCCCTTAAGGTAAAGTAATGGATAAATAGGCTGACTTGGAAACTAAACGTTTATTATCTCTCTCCTACTGACGACATACAGACACAGCGCATAGGTGTATTTTTTGTGAAGGTGTGAGGGGTGTTAGTACTGATGGTTTCACTTTACTATTACATTCCTACCATGCAAAATTACTTTTGCTATAGATATACCTATAGTTGTTCAATCAGAGTCTTTGCTACGAAATTGCTTTTGTGTGAGGGAAAGTTTTCCAGGATGTATGGCTTAATCTAATTCAAGAGCTTCCCCATCATTTACGCAGTGCGACTTGTTTTTCTAATTGCACAACTGTATTATCTGCTTGTTCTCCTGCAGATGACTTCTCCATCAAGCATGAATAATACATATTACCATAACCAATACTAAGAAAAACAACCAGTGCCTTAATCCAGCAAGAGAACCTAGAATCAGAACAGTTGAAGATGCCATTGCAAGCCATTGCACTCAGGCTTGGGGTAGCCTGAAGTATAAGATTTCCTTGTAGAATTAACTGGAAACAGGGACCTGGCTGTCAGGGGGAAGTGTCTAATCATTACGTCTCTGTTAATGGCAAAGCAAAAAGTAAAAAAAGAACACCAACTAGGCAAACACTTTTATTTCTATCATTCTGCTATGTAAGGAAGCAAATTTCAGTTGAAAGCTTTGTTTTTTCTAACACCTGCATCTATAGATTTAGTTATATATAGGCTCAGCGTTTTGACTGTTTTTGTACATGATGACACTAGCCAAGTTTTAGATCCATTTTGCTGAAGCCATTGACTTTGCAATATTAGTTCCTGATTATTCAGAAATGCCCTTTTGTGCATTTATTTTTAACTGCTGCAGTCACTGAACATTGTTAATATGGCCAGGAGGGCAAATAGGCTAACTGTTTTAATCACTAGTGCGGCAGCATATTTCAACTTAATTTATTTTTATGAGCAGTGATGCAATTGGAAGTTAGCCCATTCTGACTGTAGTGATATTCTTTGATATTTGGAAAGTCTCTGTCTAGCCTAATAAATTCCAGTCACTCTGTAAGCACAAAGGAAAATAGATCACTAGGGAATAAAAAAAGGTCATGACTATAATAATAAAAATAATCAAGCACTTAGAGCTTTAGCAGTTCTGGTGATGCAAAGGGGAAACTGAAAAAAAGCTGCTACAGAAACACAAAGCAAAATGTTTTGAAGTAATTGTGAGTTTGTGATATTCTTTAAAATATGTTCACATAAATGTTAAAGCCTAATAATATTAGGCACAAGTGTTTATTTATAAGCCAAAAATTTAACTGCTAGGAAAAGTGAAGTATTCCAGCCCTTCAGACCAGCATAAAGGTGTATGGTTATATAAATGGTTATATCTCACAGTACCATCTTAATACTGATTTCCACTGATCTCTTATGGAAAATCAGATTCTGTCAGTCTTGCCTAGTCTTAAGAATTGAGTCTTCCTGAAACCTCCAGCCAGTGAATGAGAATACTGAAAAAATGGCAAGCATTTAATTTTGGGCAATCAATTCTAGTATGGTTTTTGTGTAGCAAATATTTGGCTCTTGGGTCATCTCACCAACAAACCCCTATCCTTTGTAATTAAAATAGGAAAAAGAATCCCAGTTCTCCTGTCATTCCCATCATACCTTATGACAACTTTTTCTACAAATACTACCTAATTTTCTTCTCAGGTCCTTTCAGAAGAGAAGTTGCAGCATTAATCACCAAGTCCTGTTAGTGTGAACAGCCAGTAAACATGCCCATTAGAAACTCAAATGTTTTTTGCCAACCTCTGGGTATTCTGAGAGACTGTATGAGTTATAAAGTGGTCCCAGGACTCTTAATCTCTAATCCTGTAAACAGATATGCCTAATTGGAAACATAATAGTAATCCCAGCGATTTTAGAAGTTACTATTTTGCTGAAATTTTTAGGTATTTAAACCTTTAAAATTTGCATTTTTAATATTTATAGGTTTGAGGATTTCATTTTTGAAATGCAGTAGTACAGAAGGTATCCCAGTGATGTACTAAAGTGAGTCTCTTGGAATTGTGAGCGAGGAAGGGAAAGGCATATTGTTTGGTGGTTCACTTCTTTTATACCATTACTCTAAAGTGCTTTGTGGTGTAACATGGAAAACAGGCTCACTGGAGACACTGCTATATCCTATCTAAAGGCAAGATTTGTTATTTGGTATATAAGCGAAAGACAGGCTGTTCCTATGGCTTAGTCATTGGAGACCAGAGACTACATGATCGTTGTTATTTTTTCACACATTTGTAGCATTTCTCTTTAGTTGTAGGCTCTTTTCCAGTGTCACTGCACTAGGCTTGTTGATCTTCTCAGTTAGATACACTGCATGTAAAACAGGTCTGACAAATTATATCAGATAAGCATCATGTTGTCATCCAGTTCGATCTTTCTTCCTGTCAGAAGGATCAGCATGAGTAGGCTAGTACAGGTATCAGTTATTCATGCTGGAGGATGATAAAATACTGAAGTGTAAATATCATTAATTATTAGCATTTTTCTGTCCAGCTGCACTGAACAGTAATTCACTTCATTTCATTTCTCTGACCCTTTAAGAGATAGCTGGTGATTTTAGCAAGTTGATGATCTCATTAAAATTACTGGTGTTTATTTTTTCCTTCAGATTCAGCTTTCAAAAATTGGACCACCTTTTATCATCAAGAGCCAGCCTGTTTCTAAACCAGAACCTCGAGTTTCCCCAAGTACATCGGTCAGCAGTGGGAGAAACACTGGGGCTAGAACTCTTGCAGATATCAAAGCAAGAGCTCAGCAAGCAAGAGCCCAAAGAGAAGCTGCAGCTGCAGCAGCCGTGGCAGCAGCTGCGAGCATTGTCTCTGGAGCAATGGGGACCCCATGCGAAGGTGGGAAGACAAGAACACTGGCACACATCAAGGAGCAAACAAAAGCCAAGCTCTTTGCAAAGCATCAAGCCAGAGCTCATTTACTGCAGACTAATAAAGAACCAAAGTCGCAGTTCAGCTCAAAGGAAAGTACCTCATCGCTGGAGATACCAACTTCTGCTGACACAAAGATTGAAGGTTCTACTGGTGTCATTATAGTTAATCCTAACTGCAGGTCCCCTAGCAACAAGTCTGCTCATCACCGTGAGACTACGACTTTATTGCAGCAGTCACTTAACACAGCTACATTACCAGAAACTGCTACTGAGATATCTGTGCACAGTTCTGATGAAAATATACCTATGCCACAATTGTGTGAGAAAATTATTTCATCTACCTCTACTGAAAGTAACGGTGTGCCAGTGCTTTATAATAAAAGTTCAGTCTCTGTGTCTGTTTGCAGCACTGCTATGTCTGGAGCAATTAAAGAACTTTCTTTTGCAAGTTCTGTTGATAAATCCTCTGTTTTAATGTCTGTTGACAGTGCAAACACAGCAGTTTCAGCTTGTAATATAAATATGCTGAAAACCATCCAAGGGGCTGATACTCCATGCATAACCATTGGACCAAAATGTATTGATAACAGTAATGTACCAGTCTCCATAGACAGTACAGTCTTACCAAATGCCATCGATGACAAAAGGTTGCCGATACCAAGTAACAATGCGAATAACACAGTCTCCAGTCATTATGCCACTGTGCCAGCTTCATCTATTGCAAATAACTTGCCAAATCATCTCTCTGGTAGTTCTGTACTGATTCCCCCGGTGGGGACTACCAACAGATTTTCTTCTGATAAGATAGCCATAACTGGGTGTAACGAACAAAGCACTGTCTCCATTCACACTACTGTTAGGTCAGCTTTAAGTTGCAGTGAGGCCCTTGCAGTAGCAGATGCTGTTGCAAGGCCACCCATTTCAATGTTTACTGGTAACATGGTGACAATAAGCTCTTATGATAATACTACTAAATTAAATGCTGATCTCTTAGAAAAAAGCTCTGGAGCACGAAACCGACTGGATCTCTCTGGTAAATCTCAGCCAGTGAGCTTTACACAAACTGCCATGAATAGGTCTATTCCTTGCAAAGTCATTGTTGACCACACTACAAATCTGAATTCCAGTCTGTCACTTTCTTCTTCTGTTGAAAATGCAGAGAACAGCATTGACCTGCAGAGCAGACCTGTAAGGACAGAAGCTGCCTTACAAAGTATAGCCTGTCCTCAGGTGTCTGTCATAAGCAGGCCTGAAGTGGTCTCCAGTGAAAGCCTTGAGCACAGTTCCAGCTTTATCACCATCACAGCAAAGCAAGACAGCAAGAACTTGCAGGCAGGTTGTTCAAGTCTTCGAGAAGTGCCTCTTGCTCCTCAAGACAAATTAATTGAGGTGGTTACTCCCAGCCAAGGTTTTACTGAGCAATTAAGAGGTCCTTCAGCACTGAAAAATGAAGCAGATGCTGCCTGTGCCAGTCAGTATAGCGCTAACAATAGAATTTGTTGGCATGATGAAGAGGCAATGAGTACAGACCAGCCAGTGGTCAGCCATCTTAACTCCGGTAAGCATAAGGAATATGCAGAGCAAAACTGCTTAAAAAATGTCAAAACCGAACCTTCCAGTTACACACAAATGTCAGAGCTGCAATCCAGGAGTCTTCTGACGAGCATTGCTGTTCCTCTTAAATCGGAAGCTAATGAGTCTGACAAGTGCTTCAGGATGGACACCGAGGATTTTACAGGACCTGAAATGCCTGCCCAGACTGCAGAAATAGCCACGAGTGCGCAGCCACCACAGACCTCCAAGACATCCATCGCGGACTCCATGGAAGACTCCCTGTCCCTGACAACAGAAACCCTAAAGAGAGTCACCAGTGCCGGAGGCCCTGGCTGTCGCTTGTCGTCAGTGGAGGCCAACAATCCTTTGGTGACACAGTTACTGCAAGGCAATCTGCCTTTAGAGAAAGTGCTGCCGCAGCCCAGATCAGGAGCCAAACTAGAAATTAACAGGCTTCCCTTGCCTTTGCAAACTACCTCAGTATGTAAAACAGCAGTGTCCGAGAGAAATATTGTTGAACATCCTTCCAGCTCTCCTAATCCAGATGGTAAAGGATTTACAGCAGGCAGCATAGCCCCGCTACAAATCCGAAGGCGTGAAAACCATCCGAAAAAGAGGATGGCCAGGACTGTAGGGGAACATGCTCAAATTAAATGTGAACCTGGGAAGGTGTCAATGGACACAGATGTTAAAGTGGCTCCTTGTGTAATTAGTTCCAGCATGAATCAGCTAGGGCATGGCCAGCTATTTAAGCAGGAGTGGCTGAACAAACATGCCATTCAGAGCCGGATCGCTCACAGCCCAGAGATCAAGCAGCAGAAGAGGCCGTTGCCTTCATGCAGTTTCCAGCAGAGCTTATTTCATGTTGATAAAAATGGCAGCTTTCATGCAGAAGCTAGTACCTCACATAGACAGCATTTTTACCAAATGTCCATGGCTGCAAGAGGCCCCATTCCTACAGCAGCTTTGTTGCAAACTACTTCAAAAGGCCCACCCGGCTGCAGCGCATTTGCTTTTAGCAGACACCTGGAACAGAAGGGCTTGGGAGACGTGAATATTTCTTCTACAGCAGCTCACCAGCTGAGGCTAGGAAGTGTGTTTTCCCCTAATATTCAAATTAAGGAAGGTGATGACATTGCCAGTGCCTCTCAGACTCTGCAGACTAAAACGTTAGTGCATCCCCCCCCTCCTCCTCTGCCCCTGCCGCCCCCTCCCCCGCCTCACCCAAATGCAGAAGTCCCCTCTGATCAAAAACAACCGACAGTTACTATGGAAACCACTAAAAGACTTAGTTGGCCTCAGCCAGCAAGCATCTGTAGCAATATAAAATCGGAACCTATTTCTTTTGAGGAAGGTTTAAGCAGCAGCTGCGAACTGGGCATGAAACAAGCTTCCTATGATCAGAATGACGTGAAAGAACAGTTAAAAGCATTTGCATTAAAAAATGCAGATTTCTCTTCCTATTTACTCCCTGAGCCACAGAAGCCTTTTACCCAGCTCGCTGCTCAGAAAGTACAGGCGCAGCACCCGCAGCAGCAGCAGCAGCAGCAGCAGCAGCAGCAGCAGCAGCAGCAGCAACAGCAGCAGCTCTGTGGAAATTATCCAACAATACACTTTGGTAGCACAAGTTTCAAAAGGGCGGCATCTGCAATTGAGAAATCGATTGGGATTCTAGGAAGTGGCTCAAATGCTGCCACAGGCCTGTCTAACCAGAACGTGCAGATCCCGGTTCAGAAATTTGCTGACAGTAGCAATGCCGATGAACTGGAACTGAAATGCTCTTGCAGGCTGAAAGCCATGATCGTGTGCAAAGGCTGCGGAGCCTTCTGTCATGATGACTGCATAGGGCCTTCCAAACTGTGTGTAGCTTGTCTGGTTGTACGGTAGGAACTGAATCAAAGGTGCAGTATCCCTTATCAGCATGGGAGCTCAGGACAAAAGAACGGAGAAATTGGAGCAGTGTAGGCCACTAATGGTTTGCAATTAGTTGATTGATTATTTTTTTTTAATTGTTGGGGTTTTTTTCTTCCACATGCTTTAGTTATTCCTGCCTGAGTGCCATTTTCTGGGAAGAAGAGGAAACCTGTAGAAGTAGTTTCAAAAGATAACCTTGTTACTGAAGCTCCTATGAGCTCTCTTGCAGTGCTAAAAAAAAAAGGCATTAATGCATGTCATTCGTAGCTTCTATTTATTTGCACAAAGTGCAGCACATTTTTTCTCCACTTTTTGATAGTTGAAACAAACTGCAGGTTAAAGATCGGTGGACAAATAACTCTGCAAAAAGTGGAGTAACTATGCAGAATGAGTAACACACTGAATAGTGACTGTTTTGAGTGGGGTAGTGTTGAGGTGTGGGATATCGGCCATTGTAGCTTCTAAATCAGTTTGCAGTTTTTCTACTGATAGGATTGTTTTCTTCAATTGACTTTCATTATCTAGGGCTGAAATATTGTCACTTCACCTAGGAAAAAAAAAAAAAAAGAGGTATTTAGTTTATTAGAGGAGTTTCCTTACATGCCTGCCAGGGACTATGGAACTCAAATTTTACTCAACTCTTCTAGTTGATTCCCTGAGAAAGACCTGTATATGTGATAGGTTGTGGGACCAACACTGGAATCACATTGGGTTCAGTAGAGTCTGGAGAAAGTAACTTCTCTACTGGGGATTAGAAACCTGTTCTCTCTTCCTGTTTCCCACTCAAATTTTCTTTATTTGTATTTGTCTCTGTAATCTGCCCACTAGATTGTCAGTCCCAAATATATATATCTATGTATATATATATCTGCAGGGTCAGACTTACGTAATAGGTTCTGAATGTTTTAGCCTTTCTGTGGCCTAAAAATGATGTGTTCTTATGACAAATGAAGAAGAAAAGATTCTAATTGCTTATTGCTTGAATATTAGATTATCAGTTGTTTTTCCTGTCATGTGAGTTACTGTATTTAAACAACATCTCAGAGTTTTGCCATTTAAAGTAACTCTTAGAATTACTTACAACACTGACTTTTTTATCTCAAAGGAATTCAGACCCCTTATTCTACCTTTCAGAAATCTGGAAGCAAAAATTCAGTTTTAAAAGGGATACTGCATCTTTAAAGTAACCTTCAGTATTTATCCAGTACTGTATTTACATTCAGGGCTATAGCTGCATTCCAGATGCGCTAGCCACCATAACAGCAGAGAAGAAAAAAGATAGTTTTGGGACCCTATTCACCTAAAAGGAAAATATTATAAAGGGATAAAGCACATGCAGTTGCTGGGGAGATGAAAATACCTTGGGTTTTTTTACTCCCACTTCAAGAACACAAAATGTGGAGTGCAAGTCATCCATCTGCCAGTATGCGGTTAGGTCTGTCCAAATGTCAGCATGAGAGAGAAATGTTATTTTTACCATTACAGTAGAACCTCACTAATCCAAAGACCTTACAGTCTGCTCAAGAAAACTGATTTTCCTTCCACGATTTTCAGAGAGCAATGTAGTAAGAATGTGTGAGATGTAATACTGCTTGAATTTTGTGATGCATTTACTGTTGCATTCTGAAATACTAATGTGAATGATGGAGCTACATTTAGGAAATAAAAAGTATGCTACATTTTACACTATACTTTTTTTATATGATCTTTGTTTGCATACTTATTCATAAATTGTAACCAGTCTCCCTGACATGGGTAAATATTAGTGAGGTTCTACTGAATGGAGGAACCACATTTATTTTTTTGTGGGACCATTTTCACAAACATGATAAATGCCATTTATTGTCTTAAAAGTAAGCTGGAATATCTACAACACATTCCTGTCACAGGAAGCTCTATGGTGCACCTTGATGTTCTCTTTTATTGTGATTAGCAACATATCGATATTATTTTTGACACTGTGTGGTACAAAGGCCATTTATAATTACACTAACAAATTTGTTGCTGATACAATAATATATTTTTTCTATACAAAAGTGCTCCTTAATATCACATGTGAGTGAAGAAATGGCTTCTCAGCACTTTCAGGACTTCTGGTAGGAAAATAAACCCTCCGAGCAAAAACTTGAGGTAACAACGTAAAATTAGCATCTAGTGCTATGCCAGCTGCTGGCAAAACAGTGACTGGAAAATGCTCGTGAGTAAGCATGAGTGCAGTCGATTACTGCATATCAAATTCATATTTGAGGAGCCTTTGTATCAGAATTGTATTGCATTGTATTTATACTTGGTAGAGGTAGTATGCTTCTATTTAAAATAAAGAGAGCGACCAGTCTTAGACTTCTAATAACCTATGTTTATATAAGCCTGCTGGGAATCTGTATTTCTAGCTCAGGTTTTCCTGTCCACAGCACATAAGCCAATATTTGTTTGTACTTGCATCCTGAAATACTACTTGTATTGACTGACATAATACAGAAATAAATTCTGGCCACAAAATAGTTTTACTTTGTTCGAAGGATAAGAGCATGACTAACGTGGTAGGTAACTCATTCATGTCATACTGTCATTTTTGTGTCAGGATTGCAACTTGCATGCGTGAGGCCATGATAAAATGCTATTTTAAATGGTGTTAGACTGGATGGTGCTATGTTATATTACACAACTGACCAAACTCTTCCATAGTGCATTTCCACTCCTTTCATGCTTGAGTCATTGGAGTTGCACCAGGAATAAATTTGACTAATTAGTTAGCAACAGTCATGAAATGTTGTTACAGGTTATAGTTTCAGGGTATTAAAATACTCAAAAGCAACTGCGGTGATACAGGAGCCTGACTGAAAACCTTACTTGGATTCTGGTATCACACAAATGCTTGGGGGAGAATGATCCTTGGTCTTCAATAAGAACACAATCACTTTTAGAGGTTAATTTTGAATTACTTTTTTTGTTGTTTAATTATTCAGGTTTCAGGCCCAATGTCATTGTGTTTTCTAATGACCGTGCAGTTTGCACCATGGGGTGTTAATAGTTTATGCACTGAAAAGTGGTGAAAGAATTAATTAAGAACACACTGCTCTGTGTTTGCGTGTACGTACGTATGTGTCCCAATGTCCAGCATGTATAATTTACCTTTTTTTTTTTTTTTTTTTTATAATCTCCAAAATTGTTCCCCGACTCCTACCCCTGGAGCAGCACTTTTGGGTGAGAGGGAGAAACACTCTTTTTTTTCTTTCCTCCCTCTTTATTGTTTTAATTGCATACCTGTGAGATATGCAGATTATGTTAGGGCATTTGCAGTGTATGTGTTTGTGTGTTTCTGTTCTGAACTAATTTCCAAGCAGAAACTCCCCTTGAAAAAATGTTTTAAAAAAATAATTAAGAAATGGTGAATTGGATGCTCCCTATTAGCATTTTATCTGCTGAGGTCTAGTACATGAAATAGCATTTAAAAGACAAAAATAAAGGTTGAGCCATAAAGCAAAAGGTATATTCTCTGTACTATAGACTTTCTTCTTGAGGGTGGTGCATGTTGTCAGGGTAAGCTACAGAACGTGCAGATGGTTTTTCAGGGCCCTGCAATTCCTTGCACAGTTTTTAAGCTGGTGCATATGGTGCTTTATAATGCAATTTCTGAAGTAAAATTACCTTATGCTGCACCCCTTCCCCTTGTAAACACACGCACAATTTCAGAGTCGTTATTGTAGCCTCTGGTTTAGCAGTTTCTCCAAGTGTGGTGAAGTACCAGGATAAACACTCAAGATGAGCTGAGAAATGTCACCGAAAGGGATCATTTTAGCTGACACACGTGAACGGCCCTGCTCTGAACACTGAATGACTTCTGCAGTCCCCTGGCAGCAGCACAGCGGTTCGTCTTCTGTGGCTCTGCAGAACACTGGGGGGGAAAGCAACAAAATATTCAGTGGATTTATCATGGACCTGTGTAGCTGAATGTTTCTGAATCTATGAAATCCTGTTGTCTTCTGTCATCATGCTTTGTCACTGTAAAACCAACGAAAAGAAAAAAAAAGCATTTTTTTAGTCTAATTTAAGGAGCTGCTTCTTTTATAGCACATAATATTTCGCTTTGTACTATATTTGATAGTTAAAGAATAATTTAGTCCGTAGAATAACTTTGTTGTATTTGTACTGTTCATGAATGTTACAAGAAAAGTGCTTTACTTTGTTGCCATAATTCTCTTGTACTGCTGTAAAATATTTTTTCTGCTTTACGGAAACTTAACTCGATTCACATTTTCAGTACAGGGTTTTTTGTGTGTATGTATTATTTTTGTCAGTATTCTGAATGTTTACATCTGTTTGACATTAGCCATTCTATGCCTTTATAGGGCAGTATTACTCCTGCAGTATAACAGCAATGTGAAATCCACTCGTACCTAACATGCATGGGAAATACAGATTTATTGGGGAGATCCCTAACGTGCATAGATATTTTTTCTATCTGCATTCAGTGAAGTAAATACCCTCCTTCAGTCCTCTACCAAAGAAAATATTATTCCCACAGGACAAGCTCAGAAAGTGGTTCTCTGAATCTTCAGAAGGGGGTGTAGTTGGTTTCAGCAGGATTGCTACAGTTCAATGCTGTTACACTTTGCTTTGTTACCCCACCAGACGTGACTGGGTGAAACAAGCATTTTAGCAATTTTTTTGTTTTGAGACAGTGTTTTGTTTAGAATTCAGGGATCATGCTTTCTTTAATGGTGCTGTTTGTTTTATTATTTTTTTTTAAGAAAACAACCTTTTGTTGCCTACAGAAATGGCCATTCACAAAACCATAAATTAAATAAAATAATTTGTCTTCGTAACTTCTCTCTTCTCCCTTTCCTTTTCCCTTTCCCTGTCCCTTGAAAATAACAACTTGGGCTTCAATATTAAAATATTCTGGGGAAAAAAAATAAAGAGATAAAATAATATTTGTCATTTGTTTATTTATGTTCAGTGCCTTAGGCAGGCGATCCTGCTTGTGCACATCCATTGTATGTACAGGTTGATGAAATAGAAATGCGAGAGAAAAATGAGTCCTTTGTAAAGGATTTTTCAGTTACAATGGTGTAAGACATAGTGACTTCTGATGTAACTCAAGTATTAATAATCTTATACTAGTAAAATAAAACTAGGTGTTGTATATTAAGTTGTTGTAAGTAGAGCAGTTTGTGGATGAAAGTGATTATATTGCTTTGCGTAGTTAATGCCGGGTGTATTTTAGTACTTTGCCTTGGTCTGCAAACCCGTGCAGAACATGCTTAACAACAACAATCCAGGCATACACCTCCATTTCTCATCCCCACAGCAGAAGAAATTAAAGGCCCATGGTACATGCAAGGCAACCAGTCCAAGTTATATTCCTCAAACCAGTTATCTTTTGAAGTCTGGAAAGCCTTCCTGAAATGGAAGTTCAGTAGCCATTATGTGAAAAATAAATAAATAAAAAAATTCATCACATTACCCTGCAAAAAGAACTTTTAAGTTCTGGTGATGAGGGTGCAAGTGTTAGAGGGTGGGCAGCAAACAGCTTTTTCATAGGCCTGCTCAGAAATACCAGGATGGCACATCCTAAACACCACCATTTGTCCAGCCTCCTGTCATTATTTTTTCAGATATGGCACCATCTGAGGGTCTTGTTAGCAGCGAATGGCAGCCCCTTTGGCCAAAATTTGTCCAAATCCAGAAAGAACGCAGTACCAACCTACATCATTTGTAATCCAGTGACCTTTCTTTTGTATCCAATACCCACCTGGCAAATTCCCCCAGCTAGTACTGTCATGCGGATTATTTATTTTGTTCTGCTTAGGTACTTGTTTTTGCGTAGCGCTGTGACAAACCAGAGATCAGCTCTGCTTCTGACAGTAACAGCTTTTTTTTATATATATTTTTTCATCTAAACAATGTAATGCAAATCAGTTTGTTAAATATGTACTAGCTAAATACTTGCTTTTGACCTTTTCCTTCTTTTTAAAACCTGTAAAATTCTTACAATTTTTATTCCATCTTAAAAATAAGTATTTAGCTTTATTGTGTTGTTTGCTATGGCCCTTATAAGTACGAGTAAATTAAGCCTTGTGATTGCTGTTAAGTCTGTGCTCTGCCCTTAGGTCAGCCCAGATGGAGCGTGTTGGTTGGGCCAACCGATGACATCTGTAGAAAACACACTGCTGTGGTCTCCTCAGTTCTCCTGTCCCTCAGCCAAGGCACGCATCACAGATACACAGGGTTTCCTTGGCTGTAGTGAAAACAAGCCCTCCTTCTCCCCCAGTCCTGGAACTTGGCTTTCAATGGAAATGATGCCCTGAAGCTCACATCATCCTTTCCTGCACTTGGCACTGAGTTGTGCAGTCTATGGAATTGAAGTACTAATACACTGGAAAAAATTATTCCCCAGACCAGAACCAGGGCTTTTTGGTGGGTTTTTTTTCCTGCCGTTTCCTTTACACATTTGTGGATGAAGAGAGACAGCAACACTGCTCTTCATATTGAGGTGCTTCACAAATAACTAGGAAGGTATCGTCACTGCTTCGTGTGCAAAGTGTGGTGTTATCAGGCCTGGCCTTTGTTGTATGACATGGCTTATGGTTGAAGGGCCACCAAACAGCAGTACCTTTGAGCCCCACCACCTTGGGCACAGCTTTCTATGATAAGGAAGGTAGATGGCCACTGGCACTGGTACCTGCTTGTGGAGACAGAGTGCATTATTAGTACAGCTGGGTTTTATGGAAACTGAGCTAGATATAGAAATAAAGCAATACTCATGGAGATAATTCAGATGCCTGGACACCAGTACTCTAGAAATACATAACAGACACTGATAAGAGGAGTTTGTTGTATCTCATTTAAATGACAGCCATTTAAGTACTGAACCTTCATGTTCCCAGCCTGGAAGGTGCCTGTTAACTCACCAGCAGCGATGAAAACAACAGTTGTTTCACACATTTGTGGTGGGGAAAATACCTGGATTGTACTTTTTGGAAGCTGATTGACATCCTGGATAAATATGAATTTCTGTATACAGGTCACCTTTCCAAAGCCCTTCTGTTCTGTGCCCTTTGTCCTGGTCTCACAGGGCTTAGTTCAGCCTTCAGACTCTTATCTCTGTGTCTTTCCAACAAAAAGCTGATAGCTTTCTTCCAGTATATCTAAGCATCCTCATGCACGTATCACCAGGGCAGAGAACAGTTTAAGATTCCCACATAGAAAAAACACATCTGAAAATAAGCTGAATATATTGGATAATTGGCTTCTATTAATAAGAAATCATACTATGTTGAGTTGATAGGTTACTTGATGTTAATAGAAATGATACCTTAAAAAAAAAAAAAAAAAAAAAGGGCCTTGCTGTAAAGAATCCTTTTTGCTTCTGATTCTTTCCCAACTGCTCTGATCCATCCTGCAAATCACTTTTTCATGCCACCTGATTGTGTAGTCTCAGCACAACATCCATCATGCAGAATCTTTGCTACTGCTGTGTGCATTTCTGGCTTTTAAAGGAACAAATCTGGATGAAGGTATGGAGATTTGTACATGGTGTCTCATCCTTCACTCATTTGCTTATGCATTGTGCAGAATGATATGGAGTCTTTGGGGAAAAGAATAAAATTAGCTGTGAAAATGCAATAATGGTAACATGCGTTCCTTGACTTCCTTTAGGTTATTGAGTGGGAAAGTCCAAGCCTCAGATTTTCTGATGAGTATGAGCAGGAGCTGACCCATAGAAGTCAGAATATACTATAGTCCTGGGCTCCATCCAGAAGTGAGCATTTACAGTTCAACAGGTCCAAAGAAATGTCCTCAGAGTATTAGGAAAACACAGCCAACGCAGATCGTCTGTTGCTGAAAAGAAGCATGAATAACTAGACAGTCAGCATAAGACTCATGAAAAAGAAGTTTAGTTACGTTTCTGGAACAAGTGATTCTGACAGTTGTTTTAAAATTTCAGTATCTGTATAGAATTGCAAATACGAAGAAGATATTTTGAAGTTCTAAATTGGAAGAGAAATTTAAATATTTTAGGAAAGACAGATCCACAGCTAGATGATAGTATAAAATTACAAAACTTGATGGCTCGTTTCTTTAAGATGTCTGTGTGAAGGTATTTTACAATCTTTCTGATTATAAAAAAAGTTACCGTATGCTCAGCTTTTTTCAGATTATAAGGGTCTTTGTTTTAGTTTCCTAGAACAGGAATTTCAGAGCCTTAGTTTAGTTTACTGATTCTAAAAGTCCTTGCTTGCAATGCCAGGCAGGTTTGATTTGTGTTCTTTTCTGTGTAGGACAATTCAAAAATTAATCTAGAAATACATTCAGTGTCACCTGTGTCAGTTAAGTATGTCATGCTACCTGGAACAAATTAATATGGAGGGGGAAAATCTGCATTTTTCCTTTTCGTTCCTTTAAAACCAAATTAAAGGGCAGTGAAAACAGCCATGTGACTCAAAGGACTTTGTAGAGCATTACTGGACTTGAGGAACAGACCATCTCCATTCTGCATCTTCTAAATTTTCAGAGAAATAATATCAAGGTATTGATGAAGTGTGTAGGTGACAGTAAAGAGGAATGATATGAGCACCAATGCAAATGATACTTGAATATTTAATAAAAAGGGATTTATAGAGACTTCGGCAGAAAATGAAGTTACACTTGGGAGGAATAGAAAGAAATGCATGTGAGGTGTCAGTCACAAGGAGTTCTTCTCTTTGGCATCTAACGATTGTGATGTGGTTAAAAAAAAAAGTATTCTATTTGAATACAAATATATATATATATTTCATATGCTGTAGAATCAGAAAACGAAAGACCCATTTGTCCCTGCTGCACCCAGCAGGCTCTGACTTCTGGTTGTGGTGGTGGTGTGCCTCGCCCACCCTCACCCTGCAGCCCCCCACCCCCAGAAGGCAGTCTTTTTCACTGCTTCATTGTTCATACAATTAGGGAGCTTATCCTAATGTTTAACCCAAATCTTCCTTGCTGCTGTTTAAGCCCATTCAGCCTTATCTACACTTCACAGACACTGAAAATAACTTTTCCCTTTCCTCTGTCAGTGGTTATTAGACAGCTAGGCTGTTAATTTGTCTCTCGGTTTTCCATTGTTTAAGCCAAACAATTCTAATATTCAGCCTTTCTTTATAGGTCATGTTTTCCAACCTCTTATCATTTTCATTGATCTTCCATGGACTCTCTCCAGTTCAAATCCTTTTTGCTCTTCAGCTCCCAAGTGAATACGTTATCTCAGTTGAGGCCAAGCAGAGAGGTAGGACTGGTTTGCATGCCTTAGAGGCTAAAATTGTGCTTCTGTGTCCCAGAACAGTGTTTGGTTTGTCCATAGCCTGTTTGACTCAGGTTCAGGTTGGTCCCAGTTACCCCTGCAACCTCCCCAATAAAACTGCTTCTAGCTGCTTCTTCCCATCCTGTATTTGAGTAATTATTTCTAAATGTATAATATTCAATTTATCAGCACTTAGAGCTATCCTAAGCTTTTAAACCATAACTTGAACTTGTCTGTTTTGTCTTAAATTCCCGTCTTATCTATCAAGAAGCTAACAGTATTTCCCAGGTAGGTATCATCTGCAAATTCAGAAGAACAGGACTACAGTATCACGAGATAATTCCTGTTGGAAGGGCCCTCAGCAGGTCATCGAGCCCAGCCTCCCACTCAGAACTCACTGTCCCATCACCCATCTCATTAACTAAAATGCTGGAAGGAGCTGGAGCCACACCAGCACCGACTCTGCTACAACTGCGTGAGAATGGTTTTCCACCCACTTTTGACTAACTGGGTTTTTAATTTGCTGGCCAAACCCGGTTTTGTGCTTGGCCTTTCCGATTTCACTCTTACATGTTTGTACTATAGGTTACCACTTTCTGTGTACTACCTTTCCTTAAGGAAAGGAGTACTTACGAGAAGGAAGCATTTTTAATAAATTGTCCTCTGGCTATACTTACCACTTCTCTGCAGTTACAGTTACAATTGACTTGCTTCTTCAGAACTTTGGTTGAACTGAAAAAGAAACAAGATAACTCACTCAACAATCCAAGCCCATAAAGTAATTTTTAACTGAACATTAAAATACCTACCTAAAAATTAAAAGATAAAATTGTTTTCAAGATCAATAATATACAATTATCTATGATTATGAAGAAAACAGTACTTTGACACAGCATTTTTTTCCAAGCTAAAGCTAGTCCTGAAACAAAAAGAGGAGTCTGTACTGAATATCAGAAAAAGCACTGAAATACTAACTTAACTATTTTTATGTATTGTTTAACTATAGTAAAACAGTAAAGTTATAATAGGCATAATGTCTGTACAGTTCAGAAAATTGAGAACTTAATCTATTAAGTCCCTTTTAGACACAGTACAAAAATAACTTCAAAGGACTCATTCACCTGACATAAACAGTGAATTAAAATTAGCTGCATTTTCTTACTTCACTACACATTTCACAGAACTTAGTATTTTTGACTGGTTTTCTGTGGCTATATGTAGTAGCACTCTCCAAACTATCATGCTGCAACAAGGTATCTTACCATCTCATACCAGCATACTCTTCATACAGTCCCTCTGCTGCCTTCTCCTTGTCTCACCTCATCCAGGGCGTATGTTCTCTCTCTTCTTACTCCGTCCACTTCTTCCTCAGCTGCTCGCTCTTCATTGGCTCTCAACCACTTAACAGAACCAGCCACAGCTGCACCTTATCTACATCGTCCAACCCACGCCCCTGAAGCCAGCCCACAGCTGTGTATTATCAATGATAATTAACCCAGATTCATTCTTCTACAGATATACAGCTTGTAGTTATTTGCTCCAATGTTAGAAAGTGTAAGTGGGTACCAGTTGACAATTATGGGATTTTAGATCAATTTAATGTTTGTTTTACCCATGTAAAAATCTCTGTCACTTGTCAAGAGGCAAGAAGCTGTTTCCTCTAACATTAATATATGGTTTTGGGCCACCTTGCGCAGAAGCATTACAAGTGCATGAAATAAAAATTCCTGTTTGGGGGGCAGACATATTCAAAGGATATACACAGAAAAGAAATAAACTCACTGGCATTATTTATGGTTTGATTTTTTTTGCTTGGAATAGATTGAGATTTCTTTGGAACTCACACGCATATGCAGAAAGGCCCCAGATCTGAACATCCACCCAAAGTGCAGCAAAACCCACACTGCAGCTGCTGCTATCAGCCCGGTGCAGTAATGCCCCCTGTCACTTCACCAAGGAGCAGCTGTCATGGAAAATAAATGAATTCTCTATCATTCTACCAAACAGGACAGGTCTCAGCTTTGGCAGATGCAGGAGTGTAAAAGAAATAAATGTTAATCAGACATTTAGAAAAGTAAACATTCCTTACTTTTGCCTCAAAAATAATTCTGCTGCTTGATACAAAATGTTATTGAAGAGTATGGGGTTATACTGAAGATCAGTGGCACAGAGAATTATTGTTGCCTACATGATAGGTTTTATCAATAAAGTATTTGGTTTTTACACAACAACCGTTTCTTATATTTATAAATTATTACTATTTAATTGTCTGCCTGCTTACACTGTTAATGTTATTAACATACTTTATACTCATCCTCCCACTAAAAGGTGCATGTATTCACAGTATTTACGCTAAAGTAAATGGGAATGCGGCTGCTCGATACAGCACAAGTGCATAAACTGTCCCAAAGTACGTGGGTACTGTTAATTACCGTTACTTCTCAAGGACATATGCATTTGGGTATGAAGTTATGCATGTAAGTTACATCCCAGTTACAGAGCATTTCTGCCAAAGACTTTTTCTGCTGAAAAGTATTGCCCTAGTAGATAGGAAGACCTTGCCCAAAATTTCTTGCAGTGTAGCAGGCCATACTAGCTGTAAGCTACTTAGTTAGCTGTCCTGGGCTCCAAGGGCAACTGGCAGAGCCAGCCTCAGGACTTTCCTGGAATGGTGCTTCTGGGAAAAAGCCAGAACCTCAGCAGAGGATATTCCTACAGTGTATTAGTAGGCATATTCACGTTTAAATGCTGGCAAAGGTCCTGGACACTTGATGCAGCAGAGGTGTCTATCAAGGTTGTATAGGATTTATTTCCTATATATGAATTATATAGGTGGTGTGTGAAGGCATGAGCATACAGGGAGTTTGAGACGGACACTTTACGGTCATCAGTAAATTTGATGGATCCTGGGCCTATGGGACTCCCTGCATGTGCACTACTGACACGCTTTTAGCCTGAAAATCTCAAGCAGTAATAAGGTAACCCTCAGAGTGGGGCTGAGCCCGTGCAAAGATTTTTTTTAGACTTTTGATCTTAAGGATGTACACTTCTATCATTTGCTACCGTACTTTGCTGAAAAGCTGTAAGCGTAAGATCAACATAGTTGCTTTATTGATGATCTCCTCATTGTTATGTTTCCCAGTAGTTCTCCACATTCAGCAGCTTAGCATGCTTGTGTTCTCAAGAGGGATATACAGATGTGACTTGCTGAAACTGTTGGCCTCAGCATTACACAGCTATCACTTCAACTTAATTCCAGTATAATTTGGTTCTTTTCTTCTCTCTAAACATGCCATCTTAGTCAACTGTAATTCAGAAAACCAGAATTTACTTCACAGAAGGTAGAAAAATAGAGAGCTGTAATAGAGAAAGCAATTCCTTTCTCCAGTGTTTATGAAACATATTGAAATTTTCTTTGTCTCCTGCAAAATCTCAATAATGGATTTTTCCCCAGGTAAGACCATCCATACTATAAGCACTCTCACTTTTTCATTGTCTTTCCTCTGCCTCACAAATGTAACCTTTCTCCAGTTCCTCTTCTAACCCTCTGAACGTTATCTCCTCCATATCTACCTTCCTTCTCATTTTACTGCTCTGAATGACTTGACCAGTGATGCTGTGTTTCCTGCATCTGCTGCCTTTGTTATGATTCTTTTGGTTCCTTGGAGTTAATTGCTCAACACTTGTTGGCTGCTGATGTTTTGAGGAAACCAGGGTGTGTTTGGTCTTTGAGACAAGTCCTCATTTCCTAATGATGTTCATCTCCAAAGGATAATGGAGACCCAGTTGGATGTGTTGAAGATGAAGGGTGATTCTTTTATACATCCACAGATCCCAGGATCTGCTTGGAAGAATCCCATGGGATACAGCCTTAGGGAAAAGAAGGGTCCAGGAGAGCTGGCTGATTTTCAAGGATGACCGACTCTGAGCTCCATCCCTACTAATAGGAAATCAAGCAAAACCAGCAGAAGGTCTGCATGGATGAACAACTAGCTCCTCCATTTGTGAATAGAAACAGGTGTTTATCCTTTTTTTTTTTTCTAATTTCATCTTTCTAACATAAGGACTGCCCTTTTACATTTATTTTGGACTTTTCACTGTATTCTGGTCTCTGAGTAGGACTCCTCAGTATATGACAGTACATAAAAAACACATACCAGCTTTGTTTGATTTGTTTCTGCAATTTTGTGTCCTCGGAGCCATCAGATGGCAAAACACAGAAAAAATGGTGGAAAAAGATTTCCTTCTAACAATAAACTAAACTAAAACTTTATTACAATAAAACCCCACAGTATTATTCTTGTCATTATTTGCTATATTATTATTATTATTTATAAGTTGTAATAGTACTAGTTAATTATTGTCATCTTTTCCTTCTGTTTTTCCCTATGTAGCTCTTGAATATCCTTCTTCTGATTGCTTCTTAATTAAAAACTGTTAAAAAACCCAAAACTGTGTATGCAGTCTCACAAGTCCCAACATATTACCCCTTATTCTTGGCTTATATGTGCTTTGTGAAAGCATGGTCCCACCACTTTCTGCTGAATGAACATTCAGTGAAGGTCAAAAAAGGAAGCTTCCATTGATGAACAACCTGCTCATAGTGTCTCTGGCTTTCCTCAGGACTCTGTCGGTCAAGTTGTATACGCAATGGAATTGCTGTCGTGGGTATTAACTGATCTATCAATCAGAATTATGGGTTCCAGAGCTGCCCAACACATACCCTGTGCACATCCCAATTCCATTCTAGAGTCATGCAACAGCCTCACCTGTGATTGTTTTATGGAAAGGAAATCTTGCCTTGCAAAAGAGTCAAACCCACCACTTTGGCCTCTGAAAACACCTGATGAGGACATTTGATGAACAAGGATTCCAAGGTGGGCTTGGTATGCTTAAGAGGTAACATTGGTAGAGCCCAGTTGACATTTCTGGTAAAAAACATCAGTTTGAACACAGTATACATATATCCAAGAGAAGTAAGCCTGAATAATGCTTGTAAAAAAAATTTGCATATGATTTCATTGGTAAAAGCGAAAATCAAGTTCAGAGATCTCTAAGTTCCAATAAAACTTTCTTTAAAGGAGCAAAAAGGCACAGACCTTTAAGACTGAGTTAATTAAACTTGAAATTCCTTTAGCCATGTAGCTGTAATTGCTAATAAATCTAAATCCGCCTCTCCTGAAACACACTGCTGAATGAAGCGAGTGTCCTTAATCACTTCCTCCTCTTTGATGCGTCATCACTGCTTTGGAGCGGTGACTGGACTCATAGAAGTTATTTAAGAGAAGGTGCAGATACATAAAGCAACCTTTTGTTTGGCTAAACACCTGTTTTGCTCTAGTCCACACTAAGGAATCTAACTTTGGCTTCTCAAGTCTATTAAGACATTTGGAATTAGGATTTTAGGATAAAAATAACTTCTTGACATCAAATGTTATCCTGATGGAGTTCTGACCTTGTCAAGAAATATCCAACAATTGAGCGATGTTCTATTAGACTATTAGACTTTAAGCATTCTTTTTCATTATATTAATGACCTATACATACATAATATAACTAGTTTAATACAAAAAAGTGGACAGTTCATTCTGGGAGGAAAATGATATTTCTTTACATTTTGTTTGAAATATTTGCCTGGCTACATTTCCCCATTATTTAACTTTATTTATTTAACTTTAAATGGATATTACACTTTGATACATAATTAACTCTATTTTTAATTTGTTGTTTCTGAGAATGATACTGAACTTTCAAAAATATAACTTGACTTTCAGGAAGCTATGGTTCCTCCACTGTTTGTGTGCCTGCACTATCTGTGAAAGGAAATTGTTATTTTCTCCATGAAAACTGAGTAACAGCATATCCAATTAACACAGCAAATATTGATCTAAAGTAAAGTCTGCAAACACGAAGGCTGAGTTAAACATGTATTACCCTTCCATGTTTAATCATCAAATTTAATAGACTGAGTTTAACAAATTAGTATATATTTTGATAGCAATAGACAATCCTGTTTAGATTTAAATTGGAATGTACAAATCGTATTATCCCTTTCTTTGGCTTTTGTGCATCTGCTACTAAAACCCACCAATTCAGGTGTCTAACTAATAATAACATTGAAAACTTGGTAAGAAATTGCCAAATAACTGTAGAATGATTTAAAAACTAGAAAAGCTGAAGATAAAAGACTGAAGGTTCATAGTATTTAAATACTGTAGGTAGTTGTAAAACTGACTTGAACATGGATTATTAATAGCTCACTGTTGAAAGTGTAACAAAATCTACTGGCTGGAAGTTAAACTGAGCAATTTAAAATATACATTTTTAACAATAACAGGAAACTGATGAACGGTGAAGAGGTCCTGAAGCATCAAGAGTTGTGGCAGATTGTCCATCATCCATAGCAAATTTGTAAGTCAAGCTTGACAGGACATTTCACTAGATCTTTTCTATTTTAAGAATTGAAAAGACACAGGTGTAAAGGGCAAAGCAGTCTCAGCTGGGGGGATTTGTACTTAATTTGATTTACTGCCAATTAGCACCATCTTCTGATTCGGGTATTGGGAGGGGGGATCATAAATGTGAAAACAAACACTTAAGCAACCCACTTTCCTTCCTCTTTCCCAGGCTTATCTTAAAGCAGACATCTCTGGTCACTTATTGCTGTCATCTTGCCTTGTTTTTGTTGTTTGTTGCACTCAGTCCCTCCTTAGCCATTTTGTGAGCCCGCAGGCATGTCCTGTGGTTTTTTGCTACTCCTTGCTCGTTTTTCCCCCTGCTCCAGTGAGAGCCACCCATGACCACAGTCCCTCAGGGGTGCCCCTGCCCTGGCATGTCTCACCCCGGGCTGCAGTCACCTCTGTGCCCTGAAATGTCTCCTTCCCTCTGGCTCCTCCATGCACCTGCCAAAGAGCATCTCCCCGTGTGTCCCCTGCCCTTTGTGGCTGCTGCTTTTTCTGAAATGCATTTGAGCAAAGGCACCACATGCTCCTTTGACATGGAAGTTTTTGCAGGCAATGGGTTACTCACACCAGTTTCAGAGTTGTCTGGGTGTAGCTGCTACCTGCTTGGGGCAACTCATGACCTTCTGCCATGCAGCACCCAGCTATCCAAATGCTGCCAGTTATGCTCAATACAGCAGGTATTAGATTAGCTTTTATTTTTCATATGTAGTGTAGCTCAGGACCACTGTTGTCCTACCTGTGCCGAAAGTGAGCCAGAGCAGATCCATTTTCAGGATTCCCAAATGGCCTGTGTTATGTGACTTACTCTGACAAATGCTTCCTGGTAACACAGAATAAAGTTCTGTTTGGAAGCACCGTGTTCTTCTGATCTTAAGAGAATTATTTTCAGCTACTTTGTCAGCTTGTTCTACAATGACAAGAAGGCATATCCCATTATGTCAAAAAATAAAGGATTTAAAAATGTGTATTTTCTCTGAAACTGAAGACAACCTTTCCTTTTTACTTCAGTCATTCCCTATTTGGCTTAATTTCAGTAATTCAGAAACTCTTTGCTCAGTCTTTGTATCTTCACTGTTAAAGTCACCCGCTTAAAAAAAGGTCCCATTTCACAAGGCAGTTATGCCAGTGTGTAACTATAAATACATGTCAAACCTTTTTTATAAGAAAGGTCCTCCTAAATGCCTATGTAGAGATTATATTCTCTACGTTTCTGAAATAAGCTCTTTTTTGAAACTCAAAATGTTACTACCCTTTGGCAATCAGCACTCCCATTGAGTACCATTAGTTGTCAAGATTTGGCCTTGAAACTTCATTTATTGAATGTTAACAAACAGAACAATGAGAGCACTCTGAGTATGAGGGAATGAAACCTACCAGTGACGTTTGTTACTGATGATGTGGGGATCTGATAGATGATTTAATTTGAGAGTGCAAATTCAATTCCCGACCCACATGTCACTACACAGAAAGTTTATGTAATTACCGTTAGTGTGTTGTTATTTATCCATGTGTAGATCCTGCTGACTTTTTATTACTCGCTGCTAATATTGTCATTAAAAATGCATGCCAATTATCGTAATTTTAAAGAGACATGAAAAAATATCTAATTTTTCTTTAAGTTTCAATTATTTCTTTGATTTATATTTCTTTCTTGTCAGCATTTGCAAAATAACAGCCTGGCAGACAATGGATAGGAAAATAGTAGCCAAGCCCAGTAATTCTCTTCCCTCTATAGATAAAGGTGGCAAGCTTCTCATTTCATGCTATGCAAACCGTGTGCTGTCTCCACTCTTCAGCCAGTCAGTTCCTTCTATTTAAAAATACCCAAACCCCAGCACAGATGGCATATCTAGCTGCAGCATTACAGTTTCAGGCCCTTCATGAATCACTTGAGTAGGTAAAACAGCATCTGTCAATTTTATTATATTGGATTTAATGAAACCAGGAAATTAGTAGCATATAAGTATGTGTTAGTCTCTGCTTGGCACTTTATTGCTGTACTCGTTATCCAAGATGGCAAATTCAGATGTGTTTACTAAAACCTTTAGAATTATTTTTTTTTCCTGCTTGACTTGACTGAGGAGGCTTAACGATCACGATTTTATGAGCCTCCATTCCTTATGACAGTAAAGCCTTGACATTTCTTTTTAGATCAGGTTTCAGAGCCTCATACGGAGCACAGGTTTCATGTAAGCTTCAAGACAAAACGAGAAGTGGGGAGTGATCTTAGCAGGGAGCTGACTACCGCCAATTTTAGCACTAGAAAATTCTCCCTCTACCCATGAGAAACCCATTCTCTGGAACTGCTGCCAACTCTCCTGTTCTGCTGGGTGGGCTGTGTCCCAAGGGGCTCCCAGATGTCGTCAAGGGTTAAGGACCAAATGTCAGAAATGTTGAAATGAACCTGTGGCTGGTGATTGGGTCCCTCAGGCAAGACGGTAGGTTGCTTAAGTCTGAGTTTCTTGCTGAGGGACTGTATCCATACAGAGGTCTTTCAGTACCAATGCACTTAACGTACGTAGCACCTTTGGTTAATGTTATCTTGCATTTTTTGCCGTTGCTTTGAGCAGATGGTAAAACAGACAAAGCAAGGTTGCAGGTTGGGTTTTTTTCCAGAATGCACTCTCTTGATTCATTAACAAGAATGTAAATTAAATTTAAGAATAAACATTTTGATACTCTTTTCTTTGATTCTTTTAATTATTTGTATACGTACAAACAGTTTGTAGTAAGCTTACAATTATTGATTTGAACGGAATAAAAGGGTGAACTTTTCTAATACTGAGACATGCACCTTGTAAAAGGTACTCTGTCAGATCCAGTAAACAGCACTCTAAAAAACCCTGATCTTTTATCTGGCCAGTTAGATCTTGTAAAAGCTGTTTCTGATATTGCCATCTGGTGAAACACAAGTCACGTTACAACTTTGATACCTATTCCATTTTTCTGATAGCTAAACCACATCGCATGTTGTAGATTAAGAGAGACTTGGATGTTGGATCTTACATTCATGAACTCTTCGGTCTTTGGTCTTACTTCTTTTAAAGGTCCATTACAGCAGTCCCATCTGAAGGACCTTCCAGCATTTCCATTTTTTCCCCTGGTTTCAATAGTGAACCTGTCCCAGAACTGAAGCCATAGCTGTCTCCGCACCCATCGAGAACAAGATCCTGGAATACTATCTCACCCATATGGAACAGAAGTGAAACACGATATTGATATTGATGGATGTCACTTGGACAATGGAGGGAAGAAAATGCTGTCACAGTGAATATTTTTTGTTTCTTTGTTTGCATGCTAAGCTCTTGAATGACTTTATAGGGAAGATTTGTCATGGATTTCAGTGCAAAAAGACACACAGTGTTGGAAATTGACTATTACAAATGTAACTGGAAAGGGAACATTCTGCTCATTTAAGTGTACTCATAACAAGTTTCTCCTCTAAGTGGAATCTCCTGCACTTTCTGTTTCCCTGCTTTCTCCCCTTCTCGCTTTCCTTTTTTTTTTTAATTATTTTTTTTTTAATATGTATTCTACTGGCAGGACTTAGTAGCAGATGAGGTGGTGTTTACTAGCACTAGAGCCATAACGTTTGCTGAAGCACAGTGACATTAGCCAAAGATGTATAATATACTGTAGTACACTATCTGATACTAAAAGCTTCAGTTCTTTTGATAGTAGCGCACTCAGGGCTTTAAATCATTATTCTTCTCAGTACGAGGATGGCTAAGACAAAGATGATGATGAGATGGCAAATGCTCCATTACTGTGGTAGCAAAATACAAAAGATGGTGGTCCGTGGTTGGAGCGTTCACACCGAGGTGTTCAGGGGGAAAAGGAGCGTGTCTGCCAGCCACGATTTAAGAGGAAGATGCCAGGAAGTGGAATCAGAGAGATAAATGAAATAAGGTGAGGACTGTCAAAGGTTCAATCCTTTTTAACATTCCTTTTATATTATTTCTGATATTGAGGACCAAATGACTTAAAAAATCATACTGATTACAATTTAATTGGGCATGTTTATCTTGGAATGCAAAGCATTTATCGCAAGTGGAACAGTGATATGTATATATTGTGATCAATCAAATGCTAATTATAACTGTGGTAACTTCCTATTTCAGAGATCAAATACTAGAAAAAACTCTGTACCTTGTATGAAATACATTCACTGATAGAGAAGTCCAGGGTTTTTAGTGGTTTATCTTGTAGTTTGTTTTAATTCGCAGCTTTAAATAAAGATCAGAAACAGCAGCTTCGTGAGAGAGCTCTAAGGGAGTAGGTTTATGTGTTAATTTATGAAATTAGCCATGAATAATTTAGAACAAACATTAGATTTAGAGAAGTGGATCTTTATCTTCTAATAATAAAATTAAAGAAAAATTAAGAAACAGGTAAGTTTATTTCTTGTACCAGCAAAGCAATTTTCATCTGATGGATTAGTCTTATTTAATCAGAACAGTGCGCAGCTGGATAAATCCTAGCTAGAAGAATATTAGGTCATTTGTTAGCCCTTCAGCCAATTACAGCTGCAGCTGCTCTATGGTGTCTTTTTTTTTCTCATCATTGAGCTTCTTTTTTTTTCTTGAAAACACTAGATTATAAGCCCTCAATAAGTAAAAATGTAGGGCACAGAGATCTTACAGCATCAGGGTGGTGGTGGATAAAATATGGTCCTCATCACCAGCAGAGAGTGTCAGTGAAACTTGTTTGTGGAACTGGAGAACTGCAGGACCAGGGACTAGTCCTGACTTGACAAGAAAAGAGCTGAAGTGCCTTTTTCTCTTCTGCTGAAGGAACTCTTTTTTCTTTTCTTTTTTTTTTATTTGTTTAATTTATGTTATTTTTAAACAAGCTACTCAGTTCTTTGATTTTTTTAATTGTTTTCATTCAGGCTGCCATTATAGTGGTAATGTTTATGCTGAGCAGTTTGGTTTTGGTGGATTTTTTGTTGTTTTTTTTAAATGGGTTTTTCTTCATTAAAAAGCAAGCAAACCCAGGTGAGAAACCAGCTGGAAAATCTTGTCAGAGGTTTTGTGGCGATACTGAAAGAGAGGCAGAAAGCTAGAGGAGCTTGTGGGTACTATCCTGATTGTCAAAATTTTGTTGTTGTTATTGTTCCCCAGAACTAGTAAAAAACCTATTCTTCCTACAGCTCTTGGTGACTGTGCTGTGATTCAGAATGTGTTTCAGTACCAAACAGGTTTTGGTGACCCCCTATAGAAAGGAATTGATCTATTTTATTACCTCTACAGCTGGAGATTTAGATTTTTGCCTGTGTCCTCATCCGTGTCATGCGTCATCCTGTCCTGTCCCATCCTGTGTGCCCCCCCCTCAGTAATTGATAATAGCTTAGTTAAAGGATAATTATGTTGGATCTTTTTACCTCAACATATAACTAAACATTGGCTGTTTGTTCTGCTACATCCTTCCTTGGATGTGAATGCAGAGGCTGGTGAGCTCACTGCCAAGGCAGCAGAGAAAGGATGAAGTGATGTGAGGGCCAGGACAGCCAGCTCTAGGCTGCCGGTGTAACAGGCAAGGACAGAAGCTAGTGGGAAAACATCTTTTGGGTGTTTTCTTCAGCTGTGATTACTGAGACAAGAATGTCAAAGCCTTGCAAAGGGTGAACCATGAATCGCTGAATAGCACAGGCACTCAAAGAAGTGCTGTGGATGTTCAGAAGTGCATGGGTATGTTTAAGGAGCATTGGGACCTACTAGTTAACCCAGGACTGCACTACTCAGCCGCATTGTCCCGCTGCATGTTAGGGAAATTGCTATGCCTCAGCTGACCAGTAAAGAAGGGATCACATACCTCCCTCTTTCTGTCCTTGGGGTGGTCAAAGGACAAAAGCACCAGACAGGGGCAGGCATCCAGGGAGGAAAGAGCAAGGGTGGTACAAGTGGTCCTCAGTGTGAGGGTAAGTGGGGTCTTCCTGGGTCCTCAGAGCTCACTTGTTTGAACTGGAACCTGGTACTTGCCCAAACTGAGAAGCACTCCTGTGGATAACGCGTACAAAACCCAGCATGTGCAGCATGGGGAGACAAATCTAACAGGAAGGTGAACAAATCTATGATTTGAAACTTGCTGCTCCAGTTGGATGCACATAAATCTATGGAGTCTGATGGGATTCATCCCAGGATGCTGAAAGAGCTAGTTGATGTCATTGCAGGACCTCTCTCCATTATTTTTCAGTGGTCTTGGGAATCTGGAAAGGTCCCAGTTGACTGGAAGCTGGTAAATGTTGTCTCAGTCTTCAAGAAGGGTAAGAAGGAATACCCTGGTAATTACAGGCCTGTCAGTCTCACTTCAGTGCCTGGTAAAAATTATGGAGAAGGTTATCCAGGGAGTTACTGAAAACCGCCTGAGAGACAATGTAGTCATTGGTCATAGCCAGCAGAGGTTCATGAGGGAAAGTACTGTTTGATCAACTTAATTTACTTGTATGATGTCACCCACCTAGCTGACCAAGGGAAGCCAGCAGATGTGAAGGTTTTGGACTTTAGTAGAGCTTTTGATACTGTCTTTCACAGTATCCCTCTGGATAAACTGCCCAACACACAGCTAAAGTCCATAACACGTTGGGTGAACAGTTGGTTCATGGGTCGGGCTCAAAGGGTTATAGTAAATGAGGTTACATCAGGCTGACAGCCAGCCACCAGTGAAGTTCCCCAGGGCTCAGTTTTAAGGCTAGTGCTCTTTAATGTTTTTATAAATTATCTGGATGCAGGAATCCAATGTACATTAAGTAAGTTTGCTGACAATACTAAACTAGGAGGAGCTATGGATTCCTTCAAGGAGTAGAGGGACCTAACAGAGAGATCTGGATAGACTAGAGAGCTGGGCAGTCACCAGTTGTATGAAATTTAATAAGAGCAAATGCCGAATTCTCCACCTGGGATGGGGTAATCCTGGTTATATGTACAAACTGAAGGATGAGAGGCTGGATAGCAGCCTCATGGAAAGAGATTCAGGGATTTGAGTTGGTGGTGAGTTGAATATGAGCCAACGGTGTGCCCTGGCAGCCTCAAAAGGGCCAACCTGGAGTGCACCAAGTACAGCGTAACCAGCTGGTTGAGAGAGGTGATGGTCCCACTCGGCACTGCACTGGTGCAGCCCCACCTCGAGTACTGTGTGCAGTTTTGGGTGCCTCAATATAAGAAGGACATTAAACTATTAAAGCATGACCAGAGAAGGGTGACCAAGAAGGTGAAAGGTTTCAAGGGCAAGACTTAACGAGGAGCAGCTGAGGTCACTTGGTTTGTTCGGCTTGGAAAGAGAAGGCTGAGGGGTGACCTCATCGCAGCCTACCCCTTCCTCAGGGGGGCAGAGGAGGGGCAGGTGCTGATCTCCTCTCTGGTGACCAGCAATAGGACATGAGGATATGGAATGAGGCTGTGTCAGGGGAAGTTCAGGGAGGACATTAGAAAAAGTTCTTCACTGAGAGGGTGGTCAGTCACTGGAACAGACTCCCCAGGGAAGTGGTCACCACACCAAGACTGTCAGGATTCAAGGAGCATCTGGATGATGCTCTTAGTCATATGGTTTAGTTTAAGGTAGCTCTGCAGGGAGCAGGGAGTTGGACTTGATGACCCTTATGGGTCCCTTCCAACTTGAGATATTCTGATTCTATGATTCTGTGAAATATTTAGACCATGTCTTGCAAGGTAAGTTTTGTTTCTAACAAGGTAGGTGGGTGCCTGTTTTTTCAGAGTGCTGTAGAGGAAAGAGAGAGTTATTTTGGTACCCAGAGCATCCCTTTGTCCCCAGTACTATCCTTTCTTGGACTTCTAGCTGCAGCTGCAGCTACAGCTCACCTGCTCAGCCCTGGCTCAGTTAGCCACGTTTTGTACCTTCTCTCACTGCCCCTCTGTCGTGGTTTAACCCCAGCTGGCAGCTAATTACCATGAAGCCACTTGCTCACTCCCCTGCAGTGGGATGGAGAGGAGAATCAGAAAAGGTAAAATGCATGGGCTGAGATAAGAACTGTGTAGTAATTGAAATGAAGTAAAAAAACCCCACAAAAACAACACCACCAACAGTAATAATTGTAATGAAGAGGAGATGGAAAGAGAGGAATAAAACCCAAGGGAAAAAACCCCAAGTGACACGCAATGCATCTGCTCACCACCCACTGCCCGCTGCCCAGCCAGTCCCTGAGCAGCGATTGGCAGCTCCTCTCCAACTCCCCCAGTTTGTACACTGAGCATGATGTTCTGTGGTACAGAATATCCCTTTGGCTAGTTCGGGTCAGCTGTCCTGGCTCTGCTCCCTCCCTGCTCCTTGTGCACCTGCTCACTGGCAGAGCATAGGAAACTGAAAAGTCCTTGATTTAAAGTGCTACTGAGCAACAACTAAAACATCAATGTGTACCGACATTATTCTCATACTAAATCCAAACCAGCACTGTACTAGCTACTAAGAAGAAAATTAACTCTATCCCAGCCAGAACCAGGACACCCTGACATGGCTTGCAGGGTGTTAGCACAGGAATGCACTATAGCTTTGTAGCAGCCAGCTGCAGCTGGAATTTCTGGGATATTTACGTGGCAAATTATACCTTGAATTTTATTGACTAGTTTTGTCTAGTACACCAGCATTGCGCTACAGTGCATCCCCTGGGTTACTCTACATGGTAATAACAGTATGTGCTCTATCTTGTACATGTTAATTTTAAATTATGTTTACATAGTGCATGAATGTGAATCAATTGAAGCTTGACATTCCTATTTCAGGATAGAAATAGCTAGTCAATACGAGCTGATATTATTGATTGGGCCGTTTGTGTGTCTGTTATGCAAACCATACAGGTAATGAATATCAATATACAAGAGTCTGCTGAAATGTTTTATAGTTGAAAGCATGGAGAGATTGCTGAACATGGAAGGCAGTCTCCCATGTCGGAAAGCAGCTGCCAATATTTTGGTACAATAGATTCATCTGTAATCCAAAGTATATATAAAAAATGAAATGTGAAATACTCTGTCTTAAAGGGAAAACATGAACATATGTTTCACAGTACACTTCTGACATGTGGTGTCTCACACTCCAGAGTGACTTTTTTTTTTTTTAACATCAGATGCAGAGCTGGTGTTACAGCTATGGAGTTTCTAGGCAGAAGCAGAAACACGATGGAGTCTCTCTTCTAGCTGTACTCTGCTGCCTTGCATTGCTACCTCCTCCGACTTGGCACATCTCCTGCCCTGTCCTCGGTGGTCTGAGATCCCAAGCGGTTGCTCTGGGTTTTGCCTTTAAAACTTGTTCTAATCAGGTACATGTTCCGAGGAGACAATTAGGATTGACTAGCAATTAGTAATGGATAATATGTCATTATTGTAATCAGGATTACTAAGCATTCACATCATCTTAATTACAAAATTTGTAAAAGGAGAGACCAAATCTATGGCTGGTAAGGGAAAATTAAGGTTACTCATAAGTCAATTGTTAGCTTTATGACATGGCCCCTGCAGCAGTCGTGGGGTACAGCTGGGCTGTCTCGGGAGCAGACCAGGGATGGAGCTGTGGCTCTGGATGCTGTCATATGGCTCCATGCTCCCCGAGACATGACATAGAAGGATTAGTCAGTGCTTCCTTACTAACAGCAGGTTGACTGTGCTGACTGGTGTGCTGGGAATGATAGCAGCAGAGGCAGTAAGTCTATTGTTTGTAAGGTATAAACTCCTCTGTTTTGCTTCTCTTATTCCCCCAGTCTGTGAATATGACTACGCATGCCCCAAAGCAGACATAAGCTTACTCTACTAATGCTATAGCCTTGCTGGAAGCTACATAGCCATGATAATGTGTTGCCAACGTGCAGAAACAATAATTTTTTTCAGCAGGGCTTATTAGCTTGGGCCCAGCTTTATGCAAGCATGGCTGTCTAGCTTTCATTCAGAGCTTGCTTGCTTCTAGCTAACTCCAAGCGTGGGCAGAATAAGATAATGACAGTACAGAAAATGCCATGTAGACATAACTGAGTTCCTCATGGTTTTTAAAAACATGATGTTCTTTTAACGCCTCAATTTGAGAGCGAGTGATTAAGTTAAAAGGAAGCAAACTGATGAATCAGCTCTCCCTGTTTAGAACGGGATTCCTAGAGAAGCTGCTTGGTTTATATTTTAGGGTTCCTCATATGAAATCAGTCATCCACATGCTGTCATTTTTTCTGAATCGAAGATGGCATTTTATGGTCTTGAGATGAACTTCCCTTTGCTTGCAAATAGAAAGGTTAATACGGTTCCAGGCACAGGTTACTACGAGACTGATTTTTTTGTCTTGATGGCAATATGGGAGGAATAATAATGAAGTACTACATGCACAGTAAGCTACATAGTGCTATAGCTCAGTTTACATTGGAAAGTAAGAACTACCTGCCTGGGAACAAAAAGCTTTTGTGTCCATCCACAAGAGGACAAAAACTTGCCTCTGTGAGACATAGCTGGGAATGCTGACATAAGGGCTACCAGCCTTTATTTTTGTCTCTCGTTAAATAAATGAAGCTAGAAATGCAGAAGTGTGGTGTGAATATCTAAATTCACAGACATGAACACTAATATTGTTCCACATTGACTACCTTGGTTATTAATCCTTTCTGGAAGATTAAGGAAGAGACATTCTGATTTTCATTCAATGTGCTACGATGAACCTGAAGGATATTAAAAAAATTTTGAATTCTCCTTTGGCACTATTTCAGCTAATTGAATCCCCATGATTTTATATTTTCAAAATGAACTCCACTTTCTTTTCTACGTTCAATCTGTCTCACAAAGATCATTCATTTCACCTGTGTTATATATTTCTGGAAAGATCATATTGTAGAATTATTGAATATAAATAACTTTACCTTATCAGGCTTATCAACATATTGGAGGGGGAGATTTTTATCTTTCTTGAAGAACAAGAAATTGCCATTTTTAAAGTTGGATAGTTTTCTCAACTTTAGGGATGTTTATTTTTTTTAGAGTAAGATGGTATTCCAGTTAGTGGCAGACTGTGACAGTGGTTAGTGACCCTATCCCAAATGCATTCCTTTGTTTACCACAACCAAACTCTTTTTATCTGCATGTAAAAACAACTTCATCTGAAGTGGCTGCCCTTGAAAAGTGTTGGCTGCTTCAACAAAATACTTGCTATGAACTTGATGTTGATGGTCTATATTACCTTCAGGATCATTTCGTTAGATAGCACACAGTGATTACAGTAGTCTGGGGTATTTTCTTCTTCCAAGAGGTAGCCCTCAGAATACTTTAGGTGACATGTCATTAGGAAATGTTGCATTAAGTTTTGAGCCACAACTTTCTCAAATCTCCGAAGCGATAACGCAGCTGCTAGTAACATTTTCCTAACGCTTCTTTTTTTTCTCTTTCTCCTTCACTTCTACTCTTTTCCTTCTTTTTCTTTTTGTAATGTGAGTTTGCAGGTGATAATGTGGAAGACAATATTTGTATGATTCGAGTCATTCTGCATTTATTGTGCAGTGTGATGTTGCCCAAGAATCAAACAAGACAGAAAAAAGGTGGCTGATAGCCTTTGGTGTAAAAAAAAAAAAAAGGCAATTAGTAAGTTAAATTCCATCCTGTATATGTCTTTTCCTTCACTGGACCAAGAGAAAGGAATATTCTACAACCCTCATAATTTACTTGGATCGCAAGCTCTTTGGGAAATGGATCATAAGTCATCTTATGATCTTATGATGTATAAATCCATGGTTATGAGAGGCCTCTTATTTTTTATTATTTGGTTTAGAAAAAGAGGTATACCAATGTATATCAATTAATGGTCCTGTACTTTGCAGGAGGTTCAGAGTTGCAGCTATATAATGAATAGTTTAGAGGGGAGGAAACTTGCATTTCCACCAGTCCTGCTGCTTAGATATTTAAGGAAGATGAACTATGTTCTTCACACTGGCAGTTCCCCAAGAGTCAGTACTCGGAGCTCTGAACAGAAGAAACAGACTTGGATTTTGCATGACATATTCGTGTGTTTAACTCATCTCTGTCATGTTGATCTCATGCAGATTGCATTCAAGGCTGTTGCTACTCACATATGTGTTGCTTTTTTCCCTATTATGTATGGAATGTGTGCATGAGCAGAGTTTTGGAGAACAGGTGGGAATGACACGACCATGTTTTGCAAGTATATTCATAGATTACGGAGCCAAGAGGGGGACTGCAACAGTCTAATCTGACTTCATATATAATGCTGTTCTGTACATGTGCAAAAGAATTTGAAGGGAAACATTTTGACTCAAACATTTATTTCCCTAGCTAAGTTAATCAGTAACCCTCAATACCAAGGACTTTATTTCTTCTGAGATAATAAACTCTTTATTTGTTGAAGGAGCATGGTGGTGGGATGCTGAATTTTAAAAAATGTCCACCCCATCAATGACTGGATTCCTCTCCAGGCGTATGCATCTGTCCTTGACCACTTTTGCTCTTTGCAGTTTGTGCAATGGAAAGTCTTTCCTTCAAATTTCTTACCAGTTTGTTTTCATTTTCTTCAGCTTTCTTGTAACAGGCCCCTTACATTTTACTCTACTTTCACATTTTCTTTCACCCTCTGATCTGACAATCCAGTCATTGTTCCTCCAGTGATTTGGCTTCTGCTTCTAATTTTCAGCTGTAATTCTGTTTCCTCTCTGTTCTTTGTGTCCAGCCTCAGTCGTGTCCCCCCTCCCCCCTCCCCTGCCTTAGTTTTGTACATCAAAAGAGGAAAAAATTGCCTTCCATATCCATGTTTCTTTAAATAGCCCCCAGCTTTGGCCATTGTCATGTGGCTCCCTCTTTCAGTGATGTAGCTTAGTCACTGTTTTCTTGCAGTCATTTCTAATTCCTCTTCTTGTAATGACTCTTCTTGTATTTGCATATAAGCATTTTAGGATCCAGCCCTGCAGGTGATCCTGAAAGTAATATAAACCACCAATATCAAGCCCATAGGAAGTATTTTGTTGAAGCAGCCAGTGCCTTTCAGGTGCAGCCACTTCAGATGCAATCGGTTTTTTATACATGCAGATAAAAAGAGCTTTGGTTAACTGCCTCACCAGTGCATTCTCTCTCTAGGAAATCTGGGAGGGTAGAATGTCCTGTCTGGCTTTGCTATCTTTCTTTCTTTCTCTCCTGTTTTCTATATTCCTGAAGCTACTGATTTAAATATTTCCCCAACCTATTTCTGCTTTTCAACTGGTTTTCCCCCACTTGCTAAAATCAACACCGCCCTCGTTCTCGGAGCATGAATCTTGTTGGGCAGTTGTTTGTCCCTCAGAAGGAATTAAGAAAATATCCTGTGCTCTGGATATGTTTGTGGAAGAGTATTCTGAAACCCTTCTGGTATGAGGGAGCCTGGGCCAGCCACTAGAAGGCAACGTGATCCCACAAACAGCCAAAGGTAATACTCCCTTGGAGCTACTTAAACTGAAAGCTGCACTTCTGCTCAATAAAGTCACTTTTGTCACTTGTATGCGTACTTAGTAGGGGATCTATTAAAAATATAGCATTCCTCTTTGGCAGTGATTGCAGTGTCTTGGCATTTGAGAGGCAAACATGAGAAGAGACAGTGGTCACTGCCGGCATGCTGGTGTTTCAGTCTCATGCTTTAACAGCATTTACTGTATTTATAATCAGCTATGTTTGCAAAGCAGGCTGATGGAAATTTATTGGAAAATAGTTAAATGCAAATCGTAGTCTCCTGATGATCATTACCGGCTTCTTAGCCCTGAAGCTCTGTATGGCTGTGTGGAGGGGATTTGCTCTGCCAGCTTGCTTTTGTGAACTGTTAGTAGTAAATAACTTGTCCCTGTCAGGAATTTAAAACTCCCAAAGCATAGTTAACATATCCCTATGCCTGGGTGGATATACAGTTCCAAAATAGATGCAGTGCTCCTGTTTCACCTTTTCCTTTTCATCTTTCTTGTAGCTGAGAGACCCAACAGATGGTCCTTTCTGTGACTGTATGACTGTAGCATAAGAGCTGTTGCTGAGTATTTTCTGCCTTTTAATTTCCAAGAAAACATGTAAATGGAGGAAATTTTGCTTTACAGATCAAAAGAAGGGAGCTCAATTAGCATGGTGTTCTGCTTTTAGAATGCTGCCCCAAACTAAGTCCCATACAGCTCTTAAATGGATCATCTTTATCTTTTGTCACCTGTTTGGGGGGGTGGGCAGGGTGGATATATTTTGTTTCCTTTTTCTTCCCTAGCATTCACCTGGAATTTCTCTCTCTTTGCTGTGAGCACTTTACCTCTTTCAGTGACTTTTTTCTTATATGTGAACAGCAAGGACCTTTGCATATTCCTTTTTACTCACTTGTGCTTCATGTGCAGCCTCTTCAGGCACCTGCCACTGCTGGAGGCTGGAAGAGATGCCACAGTGTCCCTCAGACTATGCTTTCTTCAACAGTATGAAGGGGAGGGAAAACAAAGAAACAGAGGGAAAATATCCTGGCAGCAGGTAACTCACTCCTCCATCCCACTATTCCTCCTGATTTGGTAAGTTTTTGGATCCAGGCAAGTGAGTTTACTGTAGAATCTAATAAAATGCCAAGATTTAGTTAAACCTGATAGAAAAGGGAATGATAAAATATTAATGGGTTTGAGAGTGCAAGCTCACCTGTTACAAGTCATGATACATAGTTCTCTTGACTTTGCTGGCTATACCTAACAAAAATCGGGCTCTTTGCATGGCTTCACTCCTTGGAGAATAAAAAAGCCCTGTCCTGTACCAAGCCACAGAAACCTCAGAAACAACTCAGAATTGCCCTGTACTATACCATAGGGCTTGACAAGGGATAGGCACTTGGATGTTGTGCCATAGTAATTTTTTCTCATTGCCATTGTGCCTGATTGGGGGGGGGGGGGGGGGCGGCGTGTGTGCTGTATATGTGTGTGTGACAAGAATCATCCACAAACCAGAAATTTAATTAGGGAGATTTTCATGTCTCCCAGCTCAGTAAAACACTCCCAGGAGAAGGGCGGGGCAAACCTCCGCAGCTGAAGGACAAATCAATACTGATAGACCCCTACTAATCCCCGAGGCTGCTGTGCAGGGGGAAGGCTGGGTTACCTGTGCACCCACTGGCTGGGAGCTGGGTCAGGATTTTGCTCAGCCAGGTGCAGAACCTGTTGTTTATTTAACAAGGTTGGCGACAGCTGCTGCTACTGCTTCGGAGCAATTAAAGAATGTGTTGTTCAGTAGGAGGTTGCCAGGTGCTGGCTGTCCTGTATGCTATGACAAGCAGGGCAAAATTTCATGTAAACATCTGCCAGCATCCCAGGCAAACCTGTACTAACAGGCTATTATGTACCTGCCATTAAGCCATTTGTGGGCTTAGCTGACAGCAACATGTGCGTGCCAGCTATCACAGCAAGGGCTAGAAGAGATAAGATATGCCAGTGTTTCCTTACCTCCAACAGATGCGAGGCCAGGATGTTTGAGAAACACCAACAACCCCTCTAGACTTTACCCTGTCAAACACGCAGAGCCCAGTCCTTATGTGGGATGAACTGGTGCAGTGCTGCTGACAGCAGGAGAAAGGTATGATACACATGGCAGAGCTCTAACACGGACCAGGCCTGCCAACCACAGCCTAATGTTTCAGTATGGGATTGGTTTTGCCCCAGGAACCTGGGGTTTGGATGAGCTGTCTTGCCTCTGCATCCATGGCAGGAGCAACTTACAGGTTAGCTGCTTAATTGATTGGCAAGTGTGTGTGATCTCTGCTGTGTTCACTGGAATCTGTACAGTTAGTGTCACTAGCCACAAACTGCCCCCTGAAAAGAACAGATGCTACTACTGAAAAAATCAGTCTCTGAAATACTTAAAAGCATATCTTACAAAGATTAATAAATTTCTGAGGATGCACATGATGAATAGTGCTTCTGTTACTTCGGTGTATGAGACACCCAGATATTTTGCTGCAGTCCGCCTCTGAGAGCATAACTCAGGGAAAGAGGCCAGAAAGAGTTACAGGCTGTTCCTTCTTTGAGGTGACTCAGCCAGAGATCAGTAGTAGTAGTCTCTCAGAGCTCCCCTACAGAATATCTGTGGCTAATAGCCCTCAAGGGACCATCGCCCAGTGTGACCACAGCAGTTATGTGGCCCCTGCCCTCCCACCCTGGGTGCAGGAGTGATGCTGGAGGAGCAGGCAGGAGGGCTGGGAGCTGGCAGTGCTGAGCACCAGGTCTGCAGGGAAGGCCCTGCACCAGGAGACATCTCCTGCAGCTTGCAGAAATACAGTAATAATCATAACATGGCAAGGGGAAAAAATAGGTAAAAGGCTTTTCCATTCACTGCCATACGTTAGACCATAAGAGTTTATTTTTCCTCTGTGCTTAAGCACACAAATGGGTGGTCTGCTTTTTGAAGCTTGAGACAGTCAGCAGATTGCTGTTCTGAATTGTGTTTTGAAAGGAAAAGCAAAATCTTGGAATGTGATTGTAACAACAGTTGCTTAAATCACTGACCTTACTGAATTAATGAGTTCAACAATGACCTGCACGCAGCAACCTTCCCCCCTTCCTGCAAACCCCATCCAACCACTTCTGTTTGCAACTCTGTGTACATTCTGTGACCACTTCTCCTGTTTAGGCAGACAGAGAGTGTGTGTGCATGCCTGTTAGTGTGGGCAATTTTGGACTGTTCAATAGAAATTCACAAATTTAAAAAGTAAAATTGAAGATTCCCTTTGTTTTGCAATAAGGCAATCCCAATGCTATTAGTCGATGAGTATCCCAGGAGTAATTTAGCCAAGTTTCCTTCACATGGAAGGTAATGACACTTACCCAAACTCACTTTGTGTGCTGTGTATGTTTACAATAGCAATTATTATACATCCATTTTTCTCCTTTATTGAAGGCTTGTTAGAGAGAAGCATGGGGGCAGCACACCAGTGTTTGAGGGACAGTGTGCTAGCGAGGTCCTTTGGTCTGCCATCTCGGTAGAGGTAGGGAATGGAGATCCATGTGACAGCAAAGACACAAGGGTTGTTGATGTATTAGAAACCACAGAAGTGCCTGAGAATGGTCACAAAGGAACTAGGGCGTCCTCCCCTGCAAAAAAGGTGGTGAGATCAATAGCCCAACTGAAGTGCATCTACACCAATGCACGCAGCATGGGCAGCAAACAGGAGGAACTGGAAGCTACTGTGCAGCAGGAAAATATGACATAGTTACTGTCACAAAAACATGGTGGGATGACTTGCACAACTGGAGTGCTGCAATGGATGGCTATAAACTCTTCAGAAGAGATAGGCAAGGAAGTAGAGGAGGTGCAGTACCCCTGTGTGTTTGGGAGTGTTTTAACTGTCTAGAGTTTATTGATGGTGATGATAGGGTTGAGTGTTTATCGCTAAGAATCAGGGGGAATGCCAACAAAGCAGATATCATGGTGGGCATCTGTTATAGACCACCCAACCAGGATGAAGAGGCAGATGAAATATTCTATAAGCATGTGGGGGATGTCTCATGATCACTAGCCCATGTTCTCATGGGGGACTTCGACTTACCAGATGTCTGATGGAAATACAATACAGCAGAGGAGGAAGTCTAGGAGGTGCCTGGAGTGTGTGTAGGAGAGATTCTTTATGCAGCTGGTGAGGAGCCAGCCAGGGAAGGTGCCCTGCTGGACCTGCTGGTTTGTGAACAGAGCAGGACTTGGTGATGTGATGATTGGAGGCTGTCTTGGGCACAGTGATCATGAAGTGATAGAGTTCTTGATTCTCAGAGAAGTAAGGAGGTGGTCAGCAGAACTGTTACCTTGGAGTGCTGGAGGGCAGACTGACCTGTTTGACAGAGCCCCTTGGGAGGCAGTCCTGAAGGAAAAAGAAATCAAGGAAGGCTGGACATTCTTCAAGAAGGAAATCTTAAAGACACAGGAGCAGGCTGTTCCCACATGCCAAAAGATGAGTCGACAGGGAAGAGGATGAGCCTGGCTGAACAGTGAGCTTTTGCTGGAACTCAGGAAAAAAAAGGAGACTTTCTGGCCTTTGGAAAAAGAGGCACACAACTCAGGAGGACTAGAAGGATGTTGTGAATCAGAAGGGCTAAATCCCAGCCAGAACTTAATCTGGCTACTGCTGTAAAAGACAGTTAAAATGTTTCTATAAATGCATTAGCAACAGGAGAGATAAGGAGACTCTTCATCCTTTGTTGGATGTGGGGGCAACATAGTGACAAAGGCTGGGGTACTTAATGCCTTCTTTCCCTCAGTCTTTAATAATTAAAGTCCGGTTGCTCTCCGGTACCCAGGCCCTTGAGCAGGAAGACAGGGATGGGGAGAAGAATGAAGTCCCCATGATCCAAGGGGAAATGGTCAGTGAAGTGCTACACCACTTAGACACACAGAAGTCTATAGGGATGGATGGGATCCACCCAAAGGTACTGACGGAGCTAGTGGAAGAGCTCACTGATCCACAAATATTTGTCAGTAGTCCTGGTTAATTGGAGAGGTCTGAGCTGACTGGAAGTTAGAAACGTGATGTGCATCTACAAGAAGGGCAGGAAGGAGGATCCGGGGAACTACAGACCTGTCAGCCTGAGCTCGGTGCTGGGGAAAGTTATGGAGCAGATCATCTTGAGTGCCATCACATGGCATGTACAGGACAACCAGGTGATCGGGTCCAGCCAGCAAGGCGTTGTGAAAGGCAGGTCCTGCTTGATAAACCTGATCTCCTTCTGTGACAAGGTGTATGTCACAGAGGTGGATGAGGGAAAGGCTGTGGATGTTGTCTACCTAGACTTTAATAAAGTTTTTGACACCTTTTCCCACAGCACTCTCTTGGAGAGACTGGCTGCTCATGGCTTGGACAGGTGTACTCTATACTGGGTTAAAAGCTGGCTGGCTGGCCAAGCCCAATGAGTGGTGGTGAATGGAGTCACGTCCAGCTGGTGGCTGGTCACAAGTGGTGCTCCACAGGGCTCAGTACTGGGGCCAGTGCTGGTTAATATCGTTATCAACGATCTGGACGAGGGGATCAAGTGTCCCCTCAGCCAGTTTGCAGATGACACCAAGCCGAGGGGGAGTGTTGATCTGCTGGAGGGTGGGAAGGCCCTGCAGAGGGATCTGGGCAGGCTGGATCCATGGGCCGAGGCCAGTTGTACGAGGTTCAACCAGGCTCAGTGCTGGGCCCTGCCCTTGGGTCACACCAGCCCCACGCAGCGCTACAGGCTGGGGCAGAGCGGCTGGGAAGTGCCTGGTGGGAAAGGGCCTGGGGGTGCTGGTGGACAGACAGCTGAATGTGAGCCAGCAGTGTGCCCAGGGGCCAAGAAGGCCAACAGCATCCTGGCTTGTGTCAGAACCAGTGTGGCCAGCAGGACTGGGGCAGTGACCGTCCCCCTGCACTGGGCACTGGTGAGGCCGCACCTCGAACACTGTGTTCAGGTTTGGGCCCCTCACTGCGAGGGGGACACTGAGGGGCTGGAGCGTGTCCAGGGAAGGGCAGCGGGGCTGGTGAAGGGGCTGGAGCACAAGGCTTATGAGGAGCAGCTGAGGGAACTGGGGCTGTTTAGCCTGGAGAGGAGGAGGCTGAGGGAGACCCCATTGCTCTCTGCAGCTCCCTGACAGGAGGTTGTAGCCGGGTGGGGGTCGGTCTCTTCTCCCAGATGACAAGTGACAGGACAAGAGCAAATGGCCTCAAGTTGCAGCAGGGGAGGTTTGGATTGGATATTAGGAAAAAATTCTTCACCAAAAGCACTGCTAAGCATCAGAACAGGCTGCCCAGGGAAGTGGTTCAGTCACCATTCCTGGAGGTATTTAGATGTGGCCTGTAGATGTGGTGCTTAGGGATGTGGTTTAGTGGTGGACTCAGCAGTGCTGGGTTAATGGTTGGACTTAGGTAATCTTAAAGGTCTTTTCCAACCTAAATGATTCTATGAAAACCTGCAGTCTCTTGCCCCCTGCAGTTTTTAGTGAATACTGTACATAAATGATTTATTTCTTTCTTTAGAGGGCTTTTCTCTGCATGGCATCTGTCATCTTGGGATTTCCCCCTCCCCTTGCTGCAGAAATGTAGCTGGAAGCTGTTTGACTCAATCTGAGCCCAGCTCAGAGTTGGTTGTATTAGTTCCATCAAGCTTTATCTACTCTTTAACATTCTCTTTCATCTGGTGAGGACCTTCATTAATATGCACCATTTGTGATTAAGGCAGCACTTACAGGACCATCACAGGATAATGTGCAGATTACTACACTTCAGAAATACTGCCCTGTCATTCATCCATGAAATTCAGACTTCTAGAATAATAAATTAAAAAAAACTTAAAATAATAAAAAAGGCTTTTTGAATAACTTTTTTATTCAAAAAAATTCATGCAAATAATTGCCCTCTAACATATGCTTTCTTCATTTGTTGTGGGGGCGAGATGGGAGATGAGACAAGATTGCAGCTGAAAGATGGGGCAACAAAAGATGGATCAAAAAGCTAGCCTATAAAAGTCAAAAAGTAGTGTGATGCTAGGGTCCATTGCTGGTAGCTCTTCTCAAGGGGAGAAATAACTGTGTTGCATTAGGTACCACATAGCAGCAACTGTTAGTAAATGCTGTGAATTGTGACTTTTTTTATTTTTCAAATAAAGTCCAAAGTAGCATTCTGAAATAGAGCTATCAGGTAAACTTCTATGTAAAGGCCAAGGAAATGCAGTTGCTGGTGTGAGAAAAAAGAACAAAAATAAAATGGGTAACGGGACAGAGAAGCTTTGGAAGTAGATCATGCATCAAAGCAAAGAATAACAGAGATTGATAAGGAAGAAGATTAAAGTAGAATAGGAAAAGTAATCAGAGGATATCTCAAGTAGAAGTTGTGGGAGGATAAACTACATGTTGCCAAGAAGGAAGTCTTTGACTACACCTAGTGTAGTCATGCCTTTTCCAATGGTCAAAACTGCTTCCACTGAAGTGAGTACAAAGATTTCAACAGATGGAAAATTAAGTCTACAAAGAGCCTCAGCAGCAAATGGCAAGGGTCACCTGCTGAGGCTCTGCTGATCACAAAGAAAAGCTGGAAAACTGTTACCAACACAAAGCACACAGCTCAGCTGTGCAAGGCTCATGGGACACCCCCTTTTTCAGGCATGCTATTGCCAGAGGACCTGGAGCCAACCACAGGGTTCTGGGACTCCACTGGGGAGATGAGAAGGTATGCAGGACAGCTCATTGCAAGCGTGAAAAATGCTTTGGTGTATGATCATGTCTGGGTGGCTTGCAGAGAGAGACATCAAAAAGAATGGGAAGTTAGGAAGCTTACCAGCACATCAAAGTGGAAGGTGCTGCTAATATTTCTGCACTGAGGCTGAAAGCACAATCACTTTAGTGAGCAGAATACAGAGAACATAACTTTATTTCAGCCGAAAGTAATAACATTTTTTTCAGTTATTTAGCAGTACAGTTCTATGCCATGTGGAGGCCAGAGCAAGGGATCAGGGCTGGGATATGGGAACACGTGTGTGAGGACAGAGTTTTCAGGAATGTGGTGGCATGAATTGCAGTTGAACCAAGAAACCAAGGAAAAGCGAGCTTCATGTGAGGAGGAATGCCCTTGTACAAAGGATATTTTTTTTCTACCCACTGTGCCTGTAAAAGGATAACTCTGGCTTTACAGAATGGCCCATCCTCTCTGCTGGAGGGTGGGTGGCTGCAAAGGTGGAAGGAAGCAGTAGCTTAAAACTCCCATGAAAGTTGAGACCTTGTCCTTTGACTCTTTAGCAGGAGCATTAAAACATGTTGAGTGGATGGACAAGTTCCAGGATACTGACCTGGAGGACAAAGGAGAACAAACCAAAAATGACTAAGAGAATGAGATTATCTGTAAGCACAGACAAAAGCGGGGTTCAACAGAGACCTTGCAGGTTTGTGCCGAACTACGGTTTAAATGCCTTCCTCTGCATGTGGAAAGGTACATGGGAGCCTGACCTCTGTCACTGCAGCTGGTGAGAGATGGGCTGGAGATGTGCTTCGTGCCGCATGTGTGCGCAATGATGCATTGAGCTGGAAAGCATTTACAGGGGCCTTGGTGGCTGAGCGATTAGGGGAAAGAGGGAAAGTGAAACAGATACAGCATGAGAAGCAGATGAAGCAAGATGTTGAAAGTTAGGGAAGAACAAGGTGAGGTAGGAGCTATGGCTGCAGTTTCTCTTCTCAGACCAAATAGGCCACTCGGAAATAGGAATTACTTTCCCTGCCCTTAATCCCAAATGTCTGCATTTGTGAAAAGTATCATTTACGGTGCAAGTCCGTATTTATGAAGATAGTTTAATTTGCATATGAAATTTACATCATATTACTTATTTGCATACCAATCCTACTTATTTTCTCCTGCATTTAAAAATCTCAGCTATGTTATAGCTATAAGCAAATATTGAATATTTAGTAACTACTAACGGTATTAATGGTTGGACTCAATGACCTTAAAGGTTTTTTTCAATCTAAATGATTCTATGATTCTACTAACTTCTTTGAAAACACCATTTAATCATGGGACCATGTACTATTTGTTCATGGCAGGAATTATTAGCAAGTGCTTGCAGGATGTGCAGAAATAGCAGAAGGCATCAGGAAGCTCTTAGAATGAAAACTGGCTACTTGTTTTAGGGTCTTCAAAAAGAGCGTGTTGGCAGTGGATAATTGTTGGTCTTGAGAAAGAGAATTGTTACAGTATCATTAGGTCCTCTGCTTCAGAAACTACTGGCTGGGGGCAGTAAGGGGGCAGAGAAGGAAGTCTGTTTAAGGAATTGGTTTCTATAGGAAAAGAGAGCTTCAGTCTTGAAGAAGAACCAGGGAGCGGAGTGATGAAGACTTATTTCTGCTTATGAGGATGATGCAGCCCCAAGAGGGTAAATGAATATGCTGTCACAGATTTCTGTGTGGGGAGGGAGTGCACCACTGGCCTGAGGGGTGGAAGGTCCTCTAAGGAGCAATAGATAGTAGGTGGGATGAGATCAAGAATTGTGTAGAAGAATTGTATAGCCTGAATTTATTCAAACTGATTTTTTGTTTGAATCTGGCAGTACTGCTGAAAGCATTATCCACTCTTGGGGTTGCTGTCTGCCTCAGAAAAGAGAGCAGGTTGTTGAATAGAAGAAATATGGTTATCTCAGGCAGGACTGAACAGCTCCTCCATGGATCACGCCATTTCCCACTTGGAACTAGGGCACATGATAGCAAAGGATGCTCTGATGAAAAATGTAGAGACATACCTTCACTCTTTTACTTCTTTCCCTCTCATCAGCTTTCCCCTCCTCTGTCTTCTCTGCCACTTACTCTCTCATCTGTTTTACCCCCTCTATTGTCCCCGTCTCAGGTCTGTATGTGAAGCCTGAGTTTCTTCAGTATAGTAAGAAGGGATTGGAGTAACAAGGGGTTTGAAGAAGCAAAATGTAAGCCAGAGAAAAAAAAATATCTTTAATTGAAGAAGTAGTGCCATATTGGTTGTCTTGTGTAGTTTCTTGCTCAATGAAATTATCTGCACAATCCCATGATTAATTCCTTTTTCTTGCAGTTAAATTGATTAGCATATAACACAGAGCAAAGAGGCCGTGGTTTGTGTTTTGCCTTCAGCAGCCAGCAGTGCAATACGTTAAACCATCAAATTGTCTACGTGCTGCAAATCATTTCTCCCTTTGAAAAAAAAAGTGCCCACCATTAAGGCACTAGCAAAGAAAAATGAGCCAGAAGTTTAAGGCAAAGGGGCAGTGCTTCAAATGTACATTTTATGCTGCTAAAGAGATCCACGGTACTGTGACCAAAATCCCATTAAATGGAACACTTTCTATTTAAATCTTCCCATGACATGTTTCTGGTATTACCGTACCAGGGAGGCACATAACTCTCAGGCTTAAAGGCTGCTCTTCTTTCCTTCCTTGAATGGCTCTGCAGACTCAGGCTGTCACTTCCAGTTCAGGATCTCAGGCTAAATGCCAAACATCTGGGCTGAACAACGCCTTACCTCTCAGCTGCTGAGCCCCTTAACTTGCATACCTTACCCAGCAAGACATTAGTAACTTAGTGCTCAGGTAAGAGAACTCAAGACCTCACAAGGAAAGCTGCAATGCCGTTACCCCTTCCCAAGCCTCCATGGACCATCGGTTTTGCTGTCCCCCTCATGGGATGAATTCCAGCATAGTGTTATTGGTGAGACTTGCCTGTCCTCCACTGGTGGAAAAGCCTTTGGCAGTGTTAACCTGGTCAGCACTGAGTGGTGAACAATGACTTGAATGAGAAGGTTTTGTTTGCTGCTTTTGCAGTCACCCTTTGGGCATTCAAGGCACACTGTAGCTTCTGACCTGTGCAGACAGGAGTTTCTCTCCATGCAGGGCAGCAAACTGCAGTGAGTTACAATTAAAGTCTGTGTTCACCCACTATTATTATCTGACATTATCTGAAATACCACGCTTAGCTTTCTTTCAAGGGCTGCTCCCAGCATTTTGGATACACTAACTGCTGGCTTACATTAAATGGATGTTGTTAATGCTTTTAATAATCCCAAGTGCAATGTACACAGAGCAGAGTGCAGGAGTTGGTTCAGAGGAGCAGAGAAACAGTTGCTTAACTGAATCTTAATAGATTGTCATCCCAAGCTCCCCAAATATCGATGATGATAGAAACAATACTATAAGAGAAAGAAGGAATGTAAATGATAAAGTCTAGAAGTCTTACTTTGTCCACTGACAGGCTAAAATACTTTTTTTTTTTTTTTTTTTTTTTTTGACATTCTGTATAGGAAAGGCAGCCCTTTTTGTGCCCAGTTGAAGTGTTTTGGTGCAATCATAATTTCTACAATGTGGGCACCCATAGCACTATTTTTATATTTACTTGGTTTATAAAGTATGTAGAAAACTCCTCAGATTTGGGATTCCTCCTAGAAACAACTACTAGCAGCCAGTAGATCAACAAGGGCTGTTGTTTTAATTAGGAATATTGTTCATTTTTGCATGTTAGCTTTGTTTTTTCATGTCTTGTACTTGGATATTTAATTTTGCTTTTTGACATGGCTTGATCAGTTGTCTTAGCCTTGGTTTTCTTGCTTCATCCTAGCACACTGACAACACTGAAACGGAATAACTTTCAGGCAGCCCTTCAGTGTCTCTGTTTAAAGTGACTCGCTCCCTTCTTGCACTTTACGGTGGACATCAGTTACTGGCAACACTGGTACGCTCCCTGAAGGTCTCAGAAAGGACACAAAGACCTGAATCATCAGGTAAGTACAACCTCTAAGGCACCTGATTTCCCCTATCAGTCCTTAGTCACATTGGGGAATGAAGGAGTCTGAATTAATGTTCATCTCTTCTGTGGCTAAGCAGGACTCTAGCATCCTTCCTAATGGTTGCTATGTGAGAAGTAAACTTGGCTAAACCCCCTCCAAAACCCACAATCTCAAATAAAAGAAATAATATATTTAAAGGGAAGGGCATGTTAAAAGATGGTATCTGACAGGTAAGTGAGCCCATACTTTGTTGCAAATGTTTTTAAATAATGTTCCTGGCCAATATTAGTATTAAAGCTCTCTTTTGTTTAAGCAAGGGCTTGCTGCCTCACAGCCTGTCTGCTTGGTCCTGTAGTGCAGCCATTATGCTGAATTTATGACACAACAGTAATTACTGTGCCAAACCCAACCAGCTGCTGTTTAAAAAAGAAACCTCCAAAAATCCAAGAAACAAAACCACTGGATTGTGCCTAACAATGCAGAATTAGATGATAAGAGGACAGGGAAGCTTTATTCAAGCGTTAATGTTCACCAGACTAGCGGGGGCACTGGAAATGAATGGCAGAGTAAGTAGCACGTTGAATAAATGTCTCCTCCAAGTTTGCTCCATTGTAAGAACCCTTCTCAATGTAGAGTGTTGCCACAATATGAGGCACACAGAGAGCCAAATGCTCACTTAGAGGGAACAAAAGCCTGTCTCCCGCTGTTGCTTAATGCTGTAACTTTTATTAGCAGCGAATGACAGCAGTTTAGCCTCCCTTCCTTTTTCTAGATGATTACATTCTTAAGCCGATTGACTGTGTTGACTAAAGGCAGCTGTTGATCCACACTCTTTCCTCTTACACACACAGTGGCACACGAAGAAAAGAAACTCCAGATTTGTATGTTCAGGATAAGCTTAAGATTTTGATTGCCTGAACGGAGGTGAAAAGTTGGTTGCTGTATGGGGAGCCTGGGATCCCTAAGGGTACAGTTTCCACAGACCTAACAGAAGCAGGTGGGGCTGCTCTGGGTGTAGGAGCCCAGAACTGAGCCTCCCTCCTAGGGTCCCTTTCACTGCCCTCTTGCCCCAGACAGCGGGAAAGGATAGGGAAGGGGAGCACAGTAATAGTATGTATTTGGTTGGATTTGGGCCACTAAGTCATTAAACTTATAAAGGGAAAACCCTACCAAGAAGAGGGAGGATTAGTGAATCAAACATAAATGCAGCCTGCAGTCTTTTTATAAAGAGTAAGTGTGGATGTATAAATGGAATTTGGTTCCTTTTTTTTTTTTTTTTTTTTTCTGTAGTGGTTGTTAATACCTGTTTCCACCCCCAAGTTCTGACAAGTGCTTTGCTCCACACTCAGAAGACCTTCAGGACACTCAAAGTGGCAGCCGACTTTTTTGCTGAGGCTTAGGGATGCAGTGCCAGTGCATGGAGATGCAGATAGTGTTGAATAGTCAGTTCACTGAACTTGCAAGCCATCCTTTGAGCTTGTAAGTAGCACTGCTATAGGGGATGGCATTGGGAAAGGATTGCTTATAACTGCAAAATAGGTGAAAAGTTGGCTCTTGGAGAGATACTCCTTCTTAAGTAACTTGTCTGTGTGAATTGGCACCAAATTTTACCCAGGAGGAAAGATGACAGTGGAAGTGGCATTGCAGCTATAATTACCCAATTAAGCTTTTTTCAAGGAAAACTGTATCTTTGATCTCACCTTATCTGGTGTAAATTAATGGAGAAAAAACAGTCTCTTTCTGCAAAGTTTTAGGAGACACATTTCCTGGCTCAGCCTCTGTTGGCTGCAATGCACAGTAAATGCATCAGTTAAAGGTCTCAGGAGAGGTTGATCTAACAGGAAGGCTCCTGCCACTGTCTTATCTCAGGTGAGAGGCAATTTGCTGTTGAAAGGAATGTCCAAGAACAAGTCCTCATTTGCAAAAAGAAAATACAAGTGAAGAAAGTGTTGGTTTTTTTCTCATGCACAAACCAGTGAGGCAACATGGCTACGGTAAAAAGGGATCTAACCACAAAATTCAGATCTGTACTGTCCTCCCTGACAAAGCCGTGGGGTACCCGCACAGGAGCCCCTCTAGCTAATATGAAAACACACATTGAAAAATTATTCCAGGCAAAATCCAACTGAATGCAGCCAAAATACATTCAAAGATTTTAAAGGAATGGTCACGTGGGAAAAAGTATTTTGACATCTCAAACTGGATTTTTCAAACATGGTTAAAGCAGAAGGTAATTTTCCTAGTGGGAAACTTGCAGCCTGTTTTACTGCTTGGGAAGATTCAGTAGGAAAAAGTTCCTTTTGTTGTGCTCCTTCCTAGAAAGGAAAGACCAAATGAGAAATGCTGGGATCCTTACTATCTTTTGCTCTCCCTCTGCACATATCTAAGCTCCTATTCATATTTGTGTGACATAAGATGATTTATGCAGCTGAATTATTGGCCAGACATACCACTTGTAAACTGATGGAAAATCTGCTTGATTCTGCCTTGTGCAGTGTGAAAATGGATTTATGCACAGTGGAAGAACTTAACAGGGATGACAATTTGGTAACTGACATTGTTACGGTAATTTAATAGGAGGAGAAAACCTAGACTAGATCTCAAAAGCTTGAGTAGACATAGATAATAGCTCACTAGCAAACCATATCCTGAGGAATGAAAGTGCTGCCAGTATGCTGTCAAACAGGGAAATTCTATTCAATAATGAAACAAGACACATTAGGGAAGCAGGTGGCTTTCAAGGTGGTAACAGAAGTATGAGTGTGGGTCTGAGTTGGCATATAATGGTTGAAAGGTTCAGAGTCTAAGGAATGGAAAGATGCTTTATTTTCATGAACATGCCAGAAAGTTGCTTTGTTAGAAACGTTTTGGAAAATTCTGCACCCATGGATGGAGTGGTATGGTAAAATATGTTATTTAAATTTCAACCCACCACTGCCTGATTATAGTACATCCAAATCTGGTTTCAGTATTCCTTCATATGAGTATTTTTGCCTCAACAAAGGACAGATGATATAAAGTGAGAAGGTCTGTAAGACAACCCCACACACACCTCGATGATGACAACCATACAAAAGCGTTTAAAGGTCAGTTCTACTCCTTTTCTTCACAGCACCTTCAGTCTGTCCCTGGTGCCTTCAGAGTATCCATCAACCGTTACATTATCTCAATTAAAAGAAATTCAAGCTTATCTACAGCAGTCTGTGTAGAATACTTCTGTTAAAGCTGATTCTCAGCGATGAGCTATTCTTTCCAGAAGCCTAGGCAAAACCAGCAGCTATTCTGTTCAGGTAGGGATGGTGTCTTTTACATGATAGTCCTGCCCTCTTAACCAGGGCAAAGGAGAAATGAATTACAGCTTCAGCTGAAGCTAAAACAGAGAATAAAGTGGCTGGTCTGGACTGCAGGGCACGAGCTGAGCGTGCAATACTTGCCTGGGTCACACCGACCTGGTGTGCGCCTGCCCCTTGCAGACACTATTGTGTTTAAACAGACCATCTCCCTTTCCTCCCCACCCCATCCGAGCCACTGTGATCGTCCTGTCCGTGTGAATATACACACATCAGTAATCACTTAAACGTGAAACAAAAATCCCAATATAGACAAAACCACCTATTTCATCATTCAGAAAGAGCTGCATCTATTTATTTGGGTTATCTCTACCAGTAGATGTCATGATACAGCAACCTGTGAAAATTCTTGGTGTAGTAAGAGATAAAGTGATGAAAGAAACACTAATAATTATGGAATTCTATTTAAATTATTGGATGTCAGTGGTTAAAAGGGTGGTTAATTTTGCAAGATGCTACTACCCAGACATCAGTTTCCTTGTTTTGGGTGCACTGCAACCAAAAACCTCTGTCATTGACCAAAAATTTTCATTTTGATGCCTGTGTAATATACCTGTTTCTCTTATTCCAGGCACAGTACCTGCCCTTTAGTGAGTGGAACACACTAATAATGGGGTGGGTAAGTGACTGTGGAGTGACATCCTCTGAAGAAATTTATGATAACCTCTTCTTTGAAGAAAAAGATTCAAAATGAATGCCACACACATTTGCTACATCTAAGAGCAATCTGCTTAGATGTTTTTGTCACACATCAAAGTACACTCACAACCATGTCCGTTTTAGTAATGATCCTGGTTTCATCTTTCTGTGGGGGGGGGGGGGAAGCTGTCTAGTCTGAGAAATTAGTTAAAAGTATTGGGAATATGTCAGATGATAGTCAGTGAGGTGCCTGGGCTAGCTAGGATCATCCTCATTCAGTAATGCTGCTGTGCCCCATTGAAGTTGCAGTTGTACATGGAAAAACTTCATAGCACAGTATGACTATAACTGTGTCACAGTTTTTCCCTGCTCTTCCCTCCTGCTAGGAGGATGATGAAACATAAAAATGCTTTAAATAAGCATGAAAGACTATTAATATCCACATTCCAGAGTGGGGTAAATGACCAGAGCATGGGGGAAATGTTTTAGCATAAGCAAACCTCTATTCGTGGAGATGAGCTGCTGCGAATTCCAGTGTGACACATGCATTCTTTGACCTTCCCCCTGCCAGGCCTGCAGAGCAGCAGGTACTCTCAGCTCTCATGGACATCCATGCAAGCTGAGGGTACAAATGCCAGATAGGGCGTTCAGTTTTCAAGCCTTTGCCTGGACAGACATGTTGTGATTTAAGAAGAATAAAGTAGCGGTGTTTTTAAGTTTGGTCCGACTGCTGGTCTGATGACTTCTCCTGAATATGTCTCCTGCTCCCAATGAAAGCATCTGTTAAAATGTTTTGAGTTTGGGATTTTTCTTGTTTTGTATTTACCTTAGCCCTTTAAAGACTGTGGTTGCAAATAAACACACCACCATGTTACATGAAAGGGCCTGTTACTGTTCAGCAGGGTAAGAAAACCGGGAGAGTAGTATCCTACTAGAAATGTATAAACCCTTCTTTGTGGTTTACCCTTGCTTTGTGTCCTCAGAAAGTTCTTGCTCTAAGCTCCAGGGATCATGTAAATCCATTCTAGGTATTTAAAATGTTTTTTACAACCCATGTTTTGTAGCTACTCATGTGTTTTTAAGGCATTTGTGTTTACAACTGAATTTCTAGATTCTTAAAGGGTTAATATAAGAAAATAAACAGTCTCATTAAACGGATTCCTCAGGACAGATGGAAGCAAAAATATTTAAGAATATGCATTTCATTTTAGTGAAAACACTAGCCCTACAAATTCAGCAAAGAATCTAAACAAGGGTGTAAGAATATAGCATGAGGTTAAGAAAGCACCATGGAAGTGTACAGGGTTAACCACGAGGAGCCCATGAGTGACCTCTAGTCAGGCAAGACTTGAGGGAGCTCTTTAGCTCAGACTCACCAACTACCCACACAGAAACCCTTTTGCACCTCTGACTTGGAGGGTCCAATCACCCAAGTCTTACACAGTGTTGGATGTAACACAGCACTGCAATAAGCACTGCCATCCGCAGAACAGAATCAAAACTGCTTAATTGTTAATAAAGCTGCTTTAGTTTGGCAGCCATGGGTTTTACACAGCACGCCTCCGCCATACTGTCATACTGTCAGTCTCGAAGGAAATGAAACAAGATCGCTATATTATTTTGGTATCTCAAAATACTTTGGGAAGAAGTCCAGTCTCTATTGAGTTCCTACCATGAACACACTTACTTTAAATGTACTTTGGGAAAAGAGAAGGCAGTGACACAGGAGCCAGTCTTGGCAATACTTACCTTAAATCCTATTCTTAATTACCCAGGTGTTTCTCAAACAGAGAGAAAAGCAGCTATTCTCTTCTGGGGACCTTTCCAGGAATGTGTTAGGCTAACAGTTGGACTTGATGATCTTCAAGGTCTTTTCCAACCTAAACAATTCCATGATTCTATGACTGATCTTCAAAACTGCTGCGGCTCAGATCTGGTTGTTTGGTGCCAGACCAATTTTTCATGATTCTGTACTTTGGCCTCAGTTTCAAAGCAATGTTCTCACATAAAACAACAGACAACAGTGAAATATCCAAGAGAAGAAGCTACCACAGTGTACCTGCTTGTCAGGAATAACAACCGCTTCAGAGCGGCGTTTGCCATTCATTAGTGTTCACACGGAGCCTACTACTCAGCAACTAGCTTTTACATGTGAATATTAGCAAATTAGCTAGCAGGTCATCAGACAGTCTCTGGCACCAAAATCAAATCCTTGCCTTCTTTTTTTGAATTGGAGGAGAATCAGTCAGTAATGAAAGAGCTTTTTACCTTCATCTTAGAGCTTTCAAGCTTTCAGCTCGCTAGAAAGCAATGTACAGTCAGAGTATTTGGTACAGGACTCTCAGCTCAGCTGTGATCACTGGAAGAGCTGTTATAATGTGAAACGTGTCATCAGCTGTCCTGGTTTTGGCTGGGACAGAATTAGTTTTCTTCCCAGTAGCTGGTGCAGTGCTGTGTTTTGGATTTGGGATGTGAATAATGTTGATAACACACCGATGGTTTAGTTGTTGCTAAGCAGTGGTCAAGGACTCTTCAGCTTCTCACCCACCCCACCAGTGCGCAGTCTGCGGGGCACAGAAGCTGGGAGGGGACACAGCTGGGACAGCTGACCCCAACTGGCCAGAGGGATGTCCCAGACCATATGGCATCATGATCAGTGTATAAACGAGGTGGAAAGCTGTCTGGGGGCTGCTGCTTAGGGACTGGCTGGGCATCAGCTGGTGGGTAGTGAGCAATTGCATTGTGCATCACTTGTTTTGTATATTCTGATTATTTTATCAGTACTATTATTATTATTTTCCCTTCCTTTTCTGTCCTATTAAACTGTCTATATCTCAACCCACAGATTTTACATTTTTCCCCCCCCAATTCTCTTCCCTATTGCACTGGAGGTGGGGGAGTGAGCATACAGCTGTGTGGTGTTTAGCTGCCTGCCAAGTTAAACCACGACATCAGCTCTGCACTTCATCCAGGTAAATGATGTGATTGTTTTTGCTGAATACCTTTCTTACTGTTTCAGTTGCAGATACAGCTGAAATTGCACCTTGTCATAAGGGCACTGTGTTCCTGAGGTTTGTCAAAGTCTGAACTGCGTAAAGCTTATGCAAGCGTTTCTCATTTTCATAAAGGATTTTCTAAGCTCTTAGCCTGAGAGCTGTGCTCTGTTCAACAAGTGCCATCCCTTTTCCCATTCAAGTGGCCCTGATAGCTGCTATTCACAGCCTGCACCAGGATCTGCAACATTTGAACTGTAGGTAAGTCTTTCTACTAGTTCGCTAATATAAATTTAATGAACAAAATGTTGACAAAGGAGAGTATGCTGTGCCCACTGAAGGTGCGTTGAGTTGTCTTGACCTTGCAGAGTCATTTCAGGGCTTGGTGCTCGTCAGGGCACCTAAGGCCTACTGATTTCTTTCATTGTATTGTGTCATTCACACTATATTACCATAACAACGACATCCCCTTATTGGTGGGGAGCAGTAGAAGGCTAATAAAAAATCAGTATCCCTGTTAGTATTCTCAGCCTCCCCTACAGAAGAAAGTGGCCTTTAACAGTGACTGGCATGGGCAGATGGCCCTTTTTTAAGCCAAAAAAAAGATTAATTTTCACTTCTTCACGTCATAAAAATGTACCATCTAGTGACAGCTAATAACCACATTTCTCTCTCAATTTCTTGACAATGGAATTCTCTTTCAGGTTCTAAAATACCAGTCTGAAGTGACAGTGATACAGGAAACTGCTACTGGAAGGTTTTCTAAAGTACCACTGAAACATCACCAAACTGCCCGCAATAGCTCAACTATACAATTTCACAGAGATTTTCCAGAAAAGCTTCCACCCAGAAATATTGGGAAGGCAACAACCAGCCAACAGGATATTGGGAATGAGAGCTTTTCTATAGCATCATAAAGTGATCTTAATAGCCTACTCCTATGTATACTGTAGTAATGGGTCAAGATACCTCTGGGATACCACCCAGGGGGACCTTGACAGTCCTGAGGAGTGGACCCGTGTGAATGTCATGAAGTTGAAGAATGTCAAGTGCAAGGTCCTGCACCTGGGTTGGGGCAATCCTCAGTATCAGTATAGACTGGGGGATGAATGGATTGAGAGTGGAGAAGGACTTGATACTGATGGATAAAAAATTGGATGTTAGCCAGCAATGTACACTTGCAGGCCAGAAAGCTAATCATATCCTGGGCTCCATAAAAAAAAGTATGGCCAGCAGGTCAAGGGAGGTGATTCTTCCCCTTTGCTCTCATGAGACCCCACCTGGAGTGCTGCGTCCAGCTCTGGAGTCCTCAGCAAAGTCCTCAGGAAAGTCAGACCTGTTGGAGCGGGTCCAGAGGAGGGCCACGAAAATGATCAGAGGGATAGAACACCTCTCCTATGAAGACAGGCTGAGAGAGTTGGAGTTGTTCAGCCTGGAGGAGGCTCTGGGGAAACTTTAATGCAGCCTTTCAATATGTAAGGAAGATAGAAAGCGGCTTTTTACCAAGGTCTGTAGTGACAGGACAAGGGACAATGGTTTTAAACCAAAAGAGGGTAAATTTAGACAAGATATAAGGAAGAGATTTTTTACAATGCAGTCGGTGAGACACTGGAACAGGTTACCCCGAGAAGCTGTGGATGCCTCATCCCTGGAAGTGTTCAAGGTCAGCACTGGATGGGGCTTTGAGCAGCCTGATTTAGTGAAAGCTCATGGGAGAAGGGTGGGACTAGATAATCTTTGAAGTTCCCCTCCAACCCAAACCGTCCCGTGATTCTCTGATTCTACCAGGTTTTAAATTATTTGGTGTTTAAACCACCAAACCTTACTCATTAACCATGTGGTAGTTTTTTAACTGAGTGTGATTCCAAGCCCTTCATCAGTGATGTTTGTAAGGTAACAGAGTGACAAAGAACTTGGCAGGGAGAATAGACAGGGTGTGCTGCCTTCTTTGACAACCTAGTCCAAAGAAGAGTGTGGATTTCTACTGTGGAGATTTCCCTGCACAGCAGAAGAAATCTGGAATCCATATACTACAAACAAACACTAATAACAATTATGTACAAAAGAGCAATTGTATGATTTTTTACTTTTGCACTGAGACTATTAAAGTCTTCTCAATGTGGACCTCAACTGTATGGTGGATGTTAAAGATTTATATTAAAAATGCAATTTTATTTTTTGTTTTTCTTTATAATTTAATGTTTGCATTGAAAAGAAAAAAAACCACTGGACGAAGACATTAAAATTATTTAGTCTGTGCTTCTAATTATTAGAGAACAGATTTGCAAGTTAAGCATGCCTTGTAGCTTTTAATTTTCAAATATCAGGGGCAGCAAATGGATGCTGGTTAAGGCTGTCTGCTGGCTAGGGCAGTAAAAGCTTTTTTCAGCTAGAAGCTATTCCTCCACATAGCAAATCCTTCCCTCCCTGCAACAGAATATGAGAGGAAATAAATAGGTCAAGCTTGTGTTGCTAAGGCACTCTGGGTTTGCAACCACAAATAAAAATAATTTAAAATAGTTAAACAGACATGCTTGAAAAATTAATAATAGTTATCCTTTCTATTTTTCCAGGTTTTCTCAGTGCTTTTCCTCCTATGAGTGCTTCACTGTGTTGTGACTGAGTATAAAAAACAAACCGGCACTAAGAACTGATTAGCAACCGTACAATAACAAAACAGCAGCCTTGTGGGAAAAATTATCTGATTTACGTTTCCAGGGGAGCGTTAGGAGAAACCCAAATTAAAATTATTTACTAGAAAACCTTGAAAATTCAGCAACACTGTTTCTTCTAATTAGCTACTGTGATCAACCCCCCCTCCTGAGTTGACGGTTGCCTAGACTCTCAGGGAAAAAGAGGACAATCCTATCTACGTGCAATTGGTAGCCCGGATCCCTCTCCCAGCTCTCCTTACACTGTAATTCTATAGTTGGCATACTATGGCAAAGGTGTACTTACAAAACAAATTTTAAATTTATAGTCACAATAATTAGAACTCTTTCCCATTGTGTTTCCAGGCATTATTAGAAATGGGAACAAAAAACTTTGCATAAAATATCTTACTCCACACTTGGAGAAATTAACTGAATTAGGTGGCACAAATTAAAGTTTCTATTCATAAAGCAGTTATTAATTTTACAGCCTTTCCAGCTCCTTTGTGCTCTTTTTTTCAGTGGTGAAAAAGAGATTTAAGCAGGTTATTTGGGTTAGAGTGAAAAAAACATTTCTACAAGCTCTTCCTCAACATTTGATCCAGTCCAGAGGACAGCTTAGCAGAAAAATAGAATCTGAATTTTGGACTTTACGTGCTGCACTTGGCACATCTGGAGTGTGCTTTACTGGGGCATGACACTGGAAAGGAGTCAGCACACCTGGCTTGGGCATTCACAGATGGCATGGCCTCAAGCTACTCATTTGCCTTTTGTGCCTGCTCTTTTTTTATGACATACCGTACCATACGATGTCATTCTTGGCAAAAAAACATGGGGGGGCAGTTGGGGTGGGGTGTGTGTCCAAAGTAGCCATTGCTCGGGGACCAGCTGGGCATCAGTCTGCTGGTGGGAGGTGGTGACTGATTGCCTTCGCATCGCTTTTTCTTTTATCAGTCTTCATTTATTAAACTTGACCCACTTTTCCCCCCTCGCTTTTGCCTTCCGATTCTCCCTCTGTGCTGCTGTGGGGAGTGAGCGAGTGACGGCGTGGGGTTAGTTGCCAGCCAGGGGCAACCCACTGCAGCCTCAAACTGTCGTAGACCATGGATGTCTATTTAGAGAGCATTGCTATATGCTTGTTCTGTCCTTCTGGTCTGCTCTATCTGCTACATCTTTATCTGTTTTATTTATTACCAGCAACAGAATAGATGGCTGTGAACAGTCTTGTCCAGTACAGCCATTTTAGATTCTTACATGCTTACTCTTGCAACTATCTGTGTGGCATTGCTTGATTTCTGCCTTTATTTTACAATTCTTTTTCATGTGCTGGTAACTTCTTCAATAGTGGTTGGAGTTAGGGCTAGATCATCCTGACTCCATGATCTACTAAGATCAGCTTTTCTTTATATAGAAAAACACAGCTTCCTTATGAATGCCTCACAAGCCACTCAAAGAGAAATTCAGAGAGGTTTTAAAAAATTTATGGGATTTTTTTAACACAGTGCTAGGAACTGGACAGAAATGAAATTGTTCCTTATTTAATGGAGTTTTACCAACAAAACTTACCTCCATTTAAACTGTATTCAGCAGGGACTCGGGTCATTGCAGCAGGAACATCCAGTCCCTTCAGGTTGGCTCTGTTTTCCAATTAGTTTTATAGTTATGTTCATGTACATATTCATCTGCTTTTCCTCGTCCAGAAAACTCATTCTCCACACAGGATGGGCAGCTTTTGAATTGACAAATTCTTGCTTACTTATGCATTGTCTTTCTGTAGCTTTTGATACTCATCATGGCTGATATGTTGGTGTTCTCTGGTGGCAGGCAGCAAGGTGCCAATCTGGATAGAAACTTTAGGCTCCAGATCTCTTTTCATGTGTTCTGAGTCCAGTTTCCCAGCTGACATCAAAAGCAGTAAACAAATCTGGTTAGTTGCTAAGCTGGTCAGCTTGTCCACTCCCACAATGTGAGGTTGCATCTATAGATATTACCCACAGTTGCTTCTCCTACCAATGAAAACTACCCTGGAAATCAGGGAGAGAGGAGAGAAGAATGGGTAAATGACATCTTCCCAGTGTGGAAGTAAGCCTAAAGAGACTCAACCCACTGAGACCATGATAATGTTTGGTACTTAATTCTGCATGGGAATTTAGGGACATTACATGATACTCTCCCACCATCCCTCCCTTTCCAGAAACCCCATGAAAACTGAAGGTCTTACAGGACCACTTCCAAGGAAACTCCAGAACAGTTGGGAAGACATGAGGCTGTCTCAAGACCAGCACCTGCCAGTCTGCACTGATAGGGTTCTGTAGTGAGGCATCCATTAACTTGAAGTACTAGTTAATAAAGATATTAGATATAAGGATAATGCTTTTCTGAAGGCAGCCTCAAGCAGCCATACTCAGGCGAATGCCCAAGCTGGAAGGGACTGGCCTTATCCTAACAGCAATATTAAAAAAAACATAAATCCTAACAGCTAAGGTGACACGCCATTGATTACAGAAGATAGGGAAAAGAGAAAGAAATAACGCTGAAGTTATTTCTGGATACTTGACTCGGTCTATAGCTGGAGTAGTATCTTCTCCACCTGCACCTTTACTCCTCTAGGAGGTTCAAAGCCAGCAGAGAGTAGGTGGCTCTGGGACATACATTAGATCCAAGAGTGCAAATTTAATTGCAGTGCTTGGATGTAGATTTTCTCACATAGAAGTGGACCGAGATTTATGATCCCTCCTTCACAGGATGGGTCCAAACTTCAGTACCCTCTTAGAAGCAGAGGAAGTTAAAACTGTAGTTGAATCGATGGCTGTTGCAAAGAAGAGATGAATAAACCCAGTACTTAAGAGGCGGAAACAGCTATAGAGTAAAAACCCCATCAGCCTCCTGAAATTTGGCACAGATAAACCATTTGAGGACTGAAAGCGAAGTACCGGTCTGAGCCTTTAGAGAGGGATGTTAATCGCTCCTACAGTTGAAGATGGCCCTAAATATTTCAGAGAAGGTAGCCAGAAGAACAGGTTGTGTGTGCTGTAGGAGATATACTTGGACAACTATCAAAGTAGGCTGGGGGGGGAGCAGGGAAAAGGGGAGATCAGCCATAGGCCTTGAAGGTCATATGGTGAACCCCAACTTCCCTACTTCTCTTTCAAGAGAAGAAGCAATTGAGGGAGAGAAAAGAGGAGTCAGAAGGTAGAACACAGAAGTTAATCTCTTACCGCCTCATCCTCTAGCCTCCTGACCTTACCTGCATTTAGCAAGACAGCTTGAAAAGCAGCGAGGCTGCCCAGCCGAGAAGATTCCCGGCTGGCAAACAGCCTCTTGGACAAACTGCTGGTTGCTGCTTAGCTGGCACTTTGTAGCACAGTGTCCTGGACAACAGGACTAAGGAAACTTTGAAATGTAGGCATAGTTGTCACTACTTCTCTGTGGAAGATGTATGCCAGACTTCTTCTTCTGATGAGGCCAAGGTAGTGACCTGGCACAAGGTACCTGCTTCATCCCCTCTTGGCATGCACAGACAGAAGGTGCTGTAGACACTTGAAAGTGGAAGAGAGGAAAAAGGCACTTGATTTCTAAGGCTTTTGAATGCCTGGTGAGACAAATGCTGAGGCAACCACACACCTGTGGTAGAGACAAGCCATAGGGTTTCAGAAGCATGGTGAGAAGATGTTAGGAGCAAATGCATCTCTCAAGTGATGGGTAGCAGCTAGTAAGGATTTGCAAAGATATTCTCATATCCAGGAATAAGTGACTTTAAAAAGACATCCAATAGATTTTTAAAAATAAAGTGGCAAAATGGTGTAGCCTCCAGCCAACTTAAAATTATAACATGCTAGTGAATCGGATCTCATGATTTATGGACCACCCACTTCTGCTCTTATTGAGGAAATGCTTCATTAATACAAAGCTCCAGCTAGATTGGCCTACTGGATTTACTTGATAATTTTGAGAAATTAGGTTTGGGTGTCTGCATGAATTGGACTGGAAGGCCCTTTTTCCTGTTTAAAGACAGTAAGATTTATAGCTTTAAATGCTATGTAAATGTAAATGTTATAATGTTTCACAATCATGTATTTAAACACAGAAATCTGTTTATTAACCCAAACAAAACAGAGGAAATGATTCCAGCCCTCAGGTTTTGAATTCTCATTTAAATATGTGAACATCAGTCCACAACTTAGAGATGTTTGTGTATCTATGTACCTCCAAAATACTCATATTTCATAGGCTTTTTCACATTAATATTCACCAACAGTATCACAAAAGTTCTTTTTCTTTTACATAATTGTAAGCAACAGTAATTCTAGAAACACTAGAGAAAAAAAAGCATAGCAATGTCCACAGTTACAAGAAAAAGTGCACATTACTTGGTCACAATCACAGTCATTACTTGGAAAACTATATGTAACAAGTAGATATAAAATATCACTGATGCCTTAAACTCATTGTCAAAAACAGAATTACATAAAATTTTGTACATGAAATAAGGCAAATTTAGGAATGCACAAGAAACTTGTTATTCAACAAAAGCTAAACAACAGAACAGATAGTACAGTAAGCATAAACTAAAGTACTTTTTTTCTATATACTTAAAAATAAGCCTGCTGTAGTGCACAAAGAAAACACCATTAATGTGTAATCAATATTATAAAATAAGAAATAGAGGGGTTGGGAAGAGTGGGGAAGGGGAGAGAAGTGTTTTATTATAGTTGCAGCTGCATCCATTTACAGTTTTGTACAGGTTTTAGCTAGGCCTGGGAATTATACAAATCATACCAGAAGTGTCAATTACCTCCTCGGTAAGAATTTTGTTTAAATTAAGGAAACAAAAAATAAATACACACAAGAGTGCAAATTTTCAGATTGTCACTTGCAACCTCTTAACATTCATCATCTACATCCAATCACAACTAGAGGGACTTGTATAGGACAGCAGCAGTGATCATGGAGTTAGATGAGCTCACCATAAGAAATCAATTTTATCTTTTTTTTTTTCTCAATGATATGTCTTTTTTAAAAAACCCTCAACTCTTTATTAATTGCTAATAAAGCTGCAATATATTACAGAATGGAGCTGAGAATGGTATGAATGCAGGAAATGCATGCTTCCTTTGGAAAGTATTCCATACATGACAATTTACAGTACATGGGGGAAGAATTATCCAGCATCAAGAGTTACTCGTTGTAGAAAGAATATGAAGTTGGGGAGAAGGGCACAGTCAGGGGTTCAAGAGAGGAAGGGGGGACTTAAAATACCTCCTCAAAACATTTTCAGGACAAGTGAAAAAGTTTACCAAAGTAACAATGAAAAATCTTGAATGAAAACAAAAATCTTTTGTTTTGTTTTTTTATAAAAATTACATTTTTTTAAAATACAAGATCCTTTTAATTGTAATTGTGCCCTGTAGCAACAGGACATTTGGCAACGTTTTGCCATATACTGCAGCTTTAAGTCCAATGAGTCAGTATCACATTCCACTAATATTGCACTTGGATCTTGAACCATTTTTTTTAAAACCATCACAGCATCTTCTGTTTCCTCCACTTGTTAGAACGAGTTAATTTCTAGCCACTTTTTCGATATTTATGCTGACACACTAAAACAAAAGCAATAGGCTGGACACAGTAAAGTACCTCGGAAATACCAGAGGTCGAAGTTCACTTGAAGCACCTTAACACATCACTTTATGGATCAAGAACAGTGTGGCATTATGGTAATTAACTCTCCTAAAAGACTGTGCAGTAACTGAAGTGTGTGCTCTGGGAAATCAAAATGTCATTAGTGGAAACTCTGAGATAAGACCAGGCCAGTGTGAAGGTTACATGACTCAGTTCTGCTGCAAAATAAGGTTTTCCAGTTCATCTGCAGAACGCAATAAAAACGCGGCTGATTCTCGATACCCTGCCACAAGCTGCCTCACTGCATTTATTTCAGTTGGACTCAGCTGGGGTCTAGAGCTTGAACTACTGGAGGATCCAGAGCTGGTTGCTAACTGCCTCTTCATACTGAGATCTGTTGGACCTGCAGGTAACAAAAGAAAAGAAAAGAAGCTTCAGATCTGCGGCAAGAGACCTTTCACAGGTCTGCAGCCACAAATGCAGAGTAATAAAATCTGCTCTCAGCTGAGTGCCAATGAGAAGTAGCAGAAACAAGCAATAACTGTTCAGTTACCAGTTGCCCTGCCAGGAACCACAGTGATTTATATTTATATATGAAAGACACCCTTCAAGTTCTATTTACACTACATGAGAGGCAACTCCACCGCCAGTAGAAAATCACCCTCTAGGGCGTATCCATACAGTGTAAGCCACCTGCACCCCAACACTGCCCTGGGATCTGATCCTGGTGAGCAGGCAGAAGATTCATCTGTGCCTCCCCCAGCTCCAGCTGCCATCGTAGGCTTCATGGCATTCTGCACATTTGCAGTTTTTATCAAAGAATAGAAAACTTATGTTCTCTAGATATCTATTTTCGCATTTTATGATTAAATCAGCATGTGGCCAGATTGTGAATCCCTTACAGATGTAGATAAATAGTCATTCACTTGACTAGCCCTGATACCATGTGATCACTTGCATAAATAGCTAGTCATGAATGAGATTAGGCTGTGACAATCTGGCTGCTACATTGAGGAATTCACTATCATCTGTGGGGGCTGCATACAGCTGGCAATATACTGCAAGGATCTTGTGAGGCCTGAACACTGAATAGAGAATCTGCAGCAATCACTATGTTGCCTTGGCTTACAGCAATATGCTTAGCACTTTTCATCAAAGAATATTCTCAAGACCATGTATGCTGCATGCAGAAGACAGCATTCCTGAGGGTGGTCTGCATGTTACTATGATCAGCAAAACCATCTGCCATCATTAAGTTTGGCTTTGTGTGGAATTTCCCTGGTCATTTGGCCATAGTTATTAATCAGCTAAGATGTATGGTGCTTTGATGAGATGTTTCTTCCTGGAGCGTAATCTGGACAGGTAGAATTGGACTGAGGACTTTTTTTAGACACACTAGAACACAGATGACAAGTATACTTATCAAGCAGTTTATTACGTGCAAATCTGGAAGAACATTATTCATTCATTTTGACAGTGTAGCAAATCACAGAATGGTCAGGTTTGGAAGGCATCTCTGGAAGTCATCTAGTGCAACCCCCTGCTAAGGTAGGTTCTCCTAGAGCAGGTTGCACAGAGTCACACCCTGGTGCATTTTGAATGTGTCCAGGGAAGGAGACTCCACAGCCTCCCTGGGCAGCCTGTGCCAGGGCTCTGCCAACCCCAAAGTAAAGAGCATACTCAGATGGAGCTGCCTGTGCTGCAGTTCGTGCCTGTTGCCCCTTGTTCTGTCGCTGGGCACCACTGAAAAGAGCCTGGCCCCGTCCTCTTGACACTCACCCTTAAAATATTTGCAGACATTGATAAGGCCCCCTCTCAGTCTTCTCCTCTCCAGGCTGAACAGCCCCAGCTCCCTCAGCCTTTCCTCACAAGGGAGATGCTCCAGTACCCTAACCATCTTTGTATCCCTCTCTAGTCGTTCCCTGTCTCTCCTGAACTGGGGAGCCCAGAACTGGACACAGCACTCCAGACATGGCCTCACCAGGGTAGAGCAGAGGGGGAGGACAACCTCCTTCCACCTGCTGGCCACGCTTCTCCTGATGCACCCCAGGATCCCATTGGCCCTCTTGGCCACCAGGGCACACTGCTGGCTCATGGCCAGCGTGCTATCCACCAGGACTCCCAGGTCCTTCTCCACAGAGCTGCCTCCCAGCAGGTCACCCCCAGCCTGTACTGGTGCGTGGGGTTGTTCCTCCCCAGGTGCAGGACCTCACACTTACTTCATGAGGTTCCTCTCTGCCCAGCTCTCCAGCATGTCCAGGCCTCGCTGAATGGCAGTGCAGCCTCCTGGGGTATCAGCCACTCCTCCCAGTTTTGTATCATCAGCAACCTTGCTGAGGGCACACTGTCCCTTCATCCAGGTCACTGATGAATAAGCTGAACAGGACTGGACCCAGCACTGACCCCTGGGGCACACCGCCAGCTACAGGCCTCCAGCTAGACTCTGTGCGGCTGATCACAGCCCTCTGAGCTCTGCCATTCAGCCAGCTCTCATCCCACCTCACTGTCCACCCATCTAACCCACACTGCCTGAGTTCACCTATGAGGGGAGACAGTGTCAAAAGCCTTGCTGAGGTCAAGGCAGACAACACCCACTGCTGTCCCCTCATCTACCCAGCCAGCCATTCCATCACAGAAGGCGGTTAGGTTGGTCAGGCATGATTTCCCCTTGGCAAATCCATGTTGACTACTCCTGACAACTTTCTTTTCCTGCACATGCTTAGAGATGACAGCAAGGATGTGCTGTTCCATGACCTTTCCAGGGATGGAGGTGAGGCTGACTGGCCTGTGGTTTCCTGGGTCCTTCTTGCCCTTTTTGAAGACTGGGGTGACATTGGCTTTCCTTGAGTCCTCAGGTAACTCTCCTGTCCTCCATGACCTTTCAAAGTTGATGGAGAGCTGCTCAGCAGTAACATCTGCCAGCTCCCTCAGCACTCAGGGGTGCATCCCATTGGGGGTCCATGGATCTGTGGGTGTCAGGTTTGCTTAAGTGATCCCTAACCTCATCCTCTTCAACCAAGGGATAGCCTTCCTTTCTCCAGACTTTCTCTTTTGCCTCCAGAGTCTGAATTCCTGAGGGGTAGCCTTGATATAAAGACCGAAGCAAAGAAAGCATTCAGTAACTCGACCTTCTCTGTATTCTTCGTCACCAAGGCACCCACCTCATTCAGCAGTGGACCCACATTTTCCCTAGTCATCCTTCTTCTACTGATGTACTTGAAGAAGCCCTTCTTGTTGTCCTTGACACCCCCCACCAGATTTAATTCCAGATGGATATTAGCCTTCCCCATCGCATCTCTGCATGTTCTGACAACATTCCTGTATTCCTCCCAAGCAGCCTGTCCCTTTTTCCACATTCTGTAAACTTCCTTCTTCTGAGTTTTGCCAGAAGCTCCTTGCTCATCCATGCAGGTACTCTGCCCTCTTTGTTTGATTTCTTACTCATAGAGGTGCACCTATCTTGAGCTTGGAGGAAGCGATGCTTGAATGTTAGCCAGCTCTCTTGGACCCCTCTACCTTCTAGAGCCCTAACCCATACAATTCCTCTAAGTAGGTCCTTGAAGAAGCCAAAGTTAGCTCTCCTGAATTCCAGGGTTGCAATCCTACTTATTGCCATGCTTCCTCCATTCAGGATCCTGAATTCCACCAAGGCTGCCCCCAACCTTCACATCCCCAGCCAGTCCTGCTTTGTCAGTACAAGGTCCAGCAGCACACCTCGCTTTGGTGGCTCCTCTACCACCTGTGTCAAAAAGTTGCATCAATGCTCTGCAGGAACCTCCTGGACCATGCGTGCCTAGCTGTGTTGTTTTTTCAGCAGGTATCAGGGTGGTTGAAGTCTCCAGTGAGAACCAGGGCCTGTGATCGTGAGGCTACCTCCAACTGTCTGGAAAGGCCTCACTGAGTTCCTCTTCCTGATCAGGTGGCCTGTAGTAAATCTGTACTTCTGGAAGGCAGAAGATCAGACTAGCCTGATCTTAATCTTAATACTCTCCTGGAAATTGGGATCAAGTTACCCAAGTCAATGTATCTTGCTTTCCTATGAGAAAAATGTCACCTTTCACTTTCATCTGGACAATGTATGTCAATGCCAAGGCTATCTCAGCATTGGCTCACTGGATGGCCCTTGCTTCCTAAAGAGAGTGGAATAATTTTAATTTAGCATATTAAATTTTGGAATACAAAACACACCAATTCATACTTTAGATGTTCTCTTAAATAATCCCACCAGAATCACAAGATTCAAACCCAGACTCATTATCTTAAGCACTAATGGAAAGAGATGTACTGATTTTCAGAAGCTGAAGATCTGGTCATAAACCTTATTTATTTGTCTTTCTTTTATGCTTATGCAGAGATACAACTGAGACCACAAAGAACGTGGAGATCGCCATGTCCCCACACTGAAGTTAATGAAAATCTCCCCTTGCGTGAATGAAGGCAGAGCTGGGACTATGAAAAGAAACTACTTGAACAGAAAGGGTCCTATTACATCTTACTTCCTACTATGCAACTAGCATGACAGCACTTAGCCTTACAACTGTATTATCCAGCTTTACACTGGCATAAATGAACTGACTTTTAAGTAACTTCCAGCGTACAAAGGATAAATAAAGGACAATTAGCTCAGTGAATTTGTTTCAGTGTGACTGCACGCTGCAGGGAAACGATCACAGTGTGAAGAAGCTCAGAGGATATTTCTAAGTAAAATCTTAACCCAGCACAGAGAAGGAGGGTATACAAATCATAAAGCCAGCTGGACTGAATGGTTGTAAGAAGCCATTAAAGACTTCTGTATTTATTGAGTCAGTAGCGAAAAAGCTACCACTGACATATTGAGGGCATTGTGCTCCATATGAACCTACTTTAACTTTTATGTTCTTTCCTTGACTCTCATTCATGTGACAGCCAAAACCACACACACAATATATAGCATAACAGAGCTTCTGTGGCAGAGCACATCTTTTTCTGCAATAAAACTGAAGGGGTTTTCTCATTGGTAATCCAGATTTTTAAGTGACTGAATAAGATACTAAGTTTATTTCACTCATAAGTAGAAAATACATAGAAATGCGCTTGCTCACACCTCTGAGGTTTCCCTTACAAAAAACGATGAGTAAAAACAAATTAAAAGCACTGCTCTGAAAGGAAAACTAGGAGAACAGATGTCCAGCGAGCATAAATCAGTGTAACTCCTCACAAGTCCATAGGGTCACAGTGATTTACACAAACTAAAGATCTGGCCCTGTACTCCTATATGTCCAGATTAACTATCATGAGGGAAGTTTTTTTAACGCTTCAGGATATATAATTTTGAAATACTGAAGGAACTGGAAATAAAGTTCCATGCAAGTGCAAATCTGCAGTCTGCATTACACAAGAAACCATCAGGACCCAGAAATCCTCTTGGTCTGGGGGACTTGCGTTATATACAGAGCCCTTGGATACAAAGGAAATTAGAAATACTGGATTTTAACTTACCCCAGCTACTTCAAACTACTCAATTTTTTTAAAAAAACTCTATATACTAGGAAAATAAGATTTTGCTTCACTTCCCAAACTTCTTCCTTCTACTTAAGTCACAGTGCTGTCTTCCTTGCCCTCAAAGAAAAGCCTCCTAAGCAAAAAAGCAAAGAAATACACAAACACAGAAAGTGTTCATGTCTGTGGTTTAGGACAGCGAGTATGCCTGTGCCTTTTCAGGAAGGGAAGCTGCATGTGCTGCCAGCGAGCTGAACAGAAAGAGAACAAGCCACACCTGATGTGGGGATAAGGATTTTAGTTCTTTTAATTATGTTATGTGACATACATAACCTCACCTCCAAAGCTTGCCTATGACAGCCAAAGTTTTTTATCTGGAAGAATACCTCGCTCAGAGACTAGCTCCACGATGTATTATATTAGTCTCCACTTTTAATAGCTATGATAGACACTCACTGACAGTATTATTGATTCTTAAAATTTGTCCAGGCTGCTATATGCTAAAAAGGCTATAACTTATCTGTAGCTTCCTTATCATACCTGGTCGTTCAGAAAATAAGAAATAAATGCATCTTTATCTTATCGTGTAGATTTTTCCTCTGTGATTTTATGCAAATCAGCTACTGAAGCACAGGAACCTAAATCTTACTTATAAATATCCACCGCATTTCTTTAACCAGACAAATAAATCACAGATATTCTCAAGGCTTAAAATAGCTGGTTAAGCTTCGTGTACCGCTGTCCCCAGAAGCCATTACTACAGATGACTAAATCTGGAGAAAGCTGAACAGCTTCACCATGATTTTTTTTAATAACTACGCTAACTTTAAATAGAACTATTTCCTTAGTGTATTTAGTATTATTTATTAAGTTGCCAGTCTTCACAGGAACAAGTGCATCCTCATATAGAGGAAAATTTGAATATTTTTGCAATTAATTTTGCAGTGTCGGGTTCCTCCAAGGTGACACTGCACATTTTAGCATACTGCTTCCTATCCTGGAGTACTTCGGAACAATTAAAAATCTTGACTAGGTATTTCTCTTGGTGTGTACTATTATAACTCACAATTGTCACCTCCCACGTTTTTATAACAGCACAACATTCTCTTAAGCAGTGGGTTAAACAAATTGCTGGGACAGATCCTTTCTTTTATACTCTTTCAGAAGACAGAAGTGTCATTTGTCTGCCTCTTGCTGAGGACACCTGACTGACTTACACTTTAACACAAGAATATTTTTCTATTTACCACCTCAGTCCAGTTACATAGACCTAATTTCCTCTACGAGGTGGAACTGTTCTTGTTGGAACCACATCCAGCTGAATATGAGAACGCTGAAAACCCACTCTTCACGTGCTAGACAATCATTTATCAAATTAGCTGCTAGGAATATCTGCCATTAAATACACTGCTGGACAAATGGCTTTTCTGTAAATTGCAAGACTTAAATGGAAATAGTTATTGCCTCATGCTCTACTCATTAGCAACATGATTTATATCAAATTCCAAAATATGGGTCAGATGTAGATGTGCTGTTACTGATTGCTTAGACACTGTCAACTGTCTCAGCAAAAATCCCTTAAGAATTGTATGCTGTCACTGGGCAGCTACCAATCTTATAATTAACAACTACTGAAAGAATAATATATGTGTCAATGACTTTCAAAATGGTTATAACCATTGCAGATGATATTTTAAAATAACAAAATTATTTTTTAAAATATGTGCTTAAGCATCTATGCTTCTACATTTTAACAATGGTTAAGCAATCTTTTTCATCAGTGAAGATGTAAAAAGCAGTGGCACTTATTTATAGAAAAATACATTTGTCCATGCTTTGAAATCGCTCTTGTGTATCTTTTCTATTGCACTTATTCCCCTCTGTCCCTTTTTTCCCCATGAGTAGCTTTAGAAGTGAGTGTGTACTGGATACTCATATACTCCAATAAAACTAAATATAAACAACTATCAAAATATGCTACTTTTTCCAAATCAGATGTATTTATTACTGCAAGAATGTTTTATTGTGATATTATGCATCTGCCAGTGTTTCTTTTCCTCCTGCCTTCAGAGAGCAGATGTGCCTAAAACTATTGTTTCAAAAGCCAGATCTCCGATCAAGAAAAAGGGACTAATGAATTGGACCTTTTAAGCTTCTTTCTCCCTTCTATGCCTTTCCCTCTGGAAAACAGACCTTCAGCTAGCTTAGCAGAAAAAACTGCTGTGTTGCCTGAGGAAAAAGATGTGAAAACACAGAAATGCCTATAGCCACTGAACATCATGCATTTTCACCAGTCAGCAAACACACTGGTTTGTGATGAAATGATTATGTGAAGTTATCCAGTAATGTTTCCTGTCCACCACAGGAGATTAATTATGTGGCATACACCTGTCTTGCCTTAATGGCTGTCTCCTGAGCTTTGTGCAAAGGTAGAAAGTAGGATACTGCCCAATATATCTGCAGACATTCCACCCCTATTCCTATGGTGGGAGCAGACTAATACTTGCACATTCCATGTATCCAGTAAGATGACAAGGAAGAGGAAGGGGGAACAGGAACATGGGGATGATCTTAATATAGAATTCAGCCACAATTTCCCAGTGAGAAATTCCTACCTTTGCCACAGCACAGGTCAAACCATTCAACTTCTCCCAATCCCATATTTTGACTTTTTTAAACAGGGCTAACACACTGTCTCAGGTTTCTAACCCTATCACTCTTGCTCTGTGTCTACTCATGCCCCACGCTCCAGCTGTGTTAGAGACAAGCTGATTTGTCTTTTACCTCTTTCTCCACTTTGATGTCATCAGGGTAGCAGTGAGAGCACAGAAATCTGTGCAAGAGTAGACATGTAAAGAAGAGCTGGAGAGAGCAACCACAGCAAAAATCCCATTCAACCCCTACACATCATGGCCAGCCATGCTGTGGGTAACCCAGTCAGCACTTTTAAGAATTAGCTACATACTGGATATTCTCAGCTGGACATTTTTTTTAACCTAGTTTACTGCCAAGAAGCCTCTACTGATCATGCCAATGCCAAGATTTTACAGAAGGTTACAGCTTCACCAGATTTGAGGGTGTGGAAATGAGGCACCCTCCCTACTGTCACATGCCAAAGTGGACAAGAGTGCTTGGCCCTCCTCTCCCTGCCCCAGAGCAGCACAACCATGCTGATCATTGGGGCTCAACAGCATCAGCTCCAGGAGCTTCCCCCAGATACCCCACCATCTTTAGCAGGTCTGCACCACCCAAAGGACCAGGAGGCAAAAGGACCAGGAAGGCTGACTGGCATGTGGGTAAGAGACTTGGCTAAAGCAGGGAACAGCTGGGAGAGTGCAGCCCTTCTGGACCTCTGGAAGGCAGTAGCAGGGAGAGGTGAGCAGTGTGGCAGGGGTCTAGCAGCTACCAACTGGACCATGGGGCCATTTGTCCTGGTCTGCAGGCCCGCCTGTAGGAGAGGAGGCTGAAAGAGAAGTCTGCCAGGGCTCAGGATCTGTTTGTGGTGTGAACATGTTCAGATTCAACAGAAGGACTCACCTGAGCTGGAAGGGGACTGGACGTTTGTGGTGCCTGGGATGCAGTGCTGAGTTGTAGCTGTGGTGGAGGTAGGCTGCAGATCTGTGTAGAGAAATGGAGACACAACAGCTGCTTTGTCTTACCATGACACAAGGGCATGTCCTGCATGGCCAGTCTGCATAGAGTCTGAAACACCCTCTCTTTTCACACACACAAAAGGAAACGACTGACATTTCTACCTAGAAAACCAGGCAACGATGCAGAAGAAACAGCCTCAAATCAACTCCAGGAATTCCAGCAATGGCAGCAGAAACACTCTCCACATCTCTTGGGGAAAACAGACCTCAGAAAATGAAGTGGCTGTGGACAGTAAAGCTCTGACAAGCCCGCCCTGGCTTTAGAGAGTTCTGACAGCTGACAGTCATCAGGAGAGGGCAGACAGCGACCCACTGGACAGAAACATGTGGGGAGACAGGGCAATCCCACTCTGTCAGGAGGGGCTCAGCAGCATGCAGGGACTTCAACAGCTTCTGCCAGCACCAAGAGATTTTGCTCCCAAAAGAGCAGCCTGTCTCCTGTCCTCGCCCTCCTGCTCTCAAGCTGGGCATCCCTCCAGGCTCAGCCCAGGTGTGATGGATTGGAGCCAGCTGAAGCCTTTGTGGCTGACTAGGAGCTGGCAAGCAAATTTTGTTTATACCCACTGGGCTACCCCACCTCTGAGATTCTCTGTTCAGTTCTGTAGCAGGAACTGCATTAGCCTTAAAAAAGAGAACGTGGAAATCCACCATTCTCAAAGAGCATCCCTTTTCTTACACCTACAAGAATCAAGGACAACATCCCCAAAGGCTTCTCCCCAGCCCATGTACAGGCTGACAGAGGCTCTGTCAACCCACAGATTGCTTGGTGATGGGGTGAAGCTTTCCAGCCAAGCTGGCTTGGCCTAAAGGGTTTAAAAGCAAAGGGAAAATAGACCTTGGTGCTGTAAGCCCAAGCCTTTTCTGCTGTTTTTTTCCTGCCTACAATAAAGAAGGAGTCACTGTACAAACTGTTGCATTCTGCTTGCTCATATTGAAAAGTTGCATGAAAGTTTGCCCCATGCAGTTGTGTAAAAAGCTCATTATGGTTTTGTAATTAGCCATGTAGAAGGACAGGCTGAGGAGGGAAGCACTGCAACAGCAGGCACAGAGAAGTCCCTAAGCCAGAGCCACCAAGCAGTTAGGTGAGCAGATACCCAAGTCGGCAGGCTGGGATCGGAGTAAGGATGACTTTTATAGGGGAGGAAATAACCAAATTAAATGAGTTACAGCATACAAATACATGCATCAGTTGGACTAGTAGATAGGAGAGCTAATTGGACACATTATATTACTGTGGGGAAAGGTCCAGAAATAGGTATTCGAGCAGTGAGTTGTTTTGCAACTTCTCCTTTTTTCTGTTTTAGCAGATATACAAAACCACACTGTATTTGTTTATACACACATCCTGACTGAGCTGTACATATATTTTTACACTAGATGAACATTTGTAAATGTTGCAAGAACATTTGATGGGTTACTAAATTGAAAAGGAAATGCATCCTTAAATTACTTCTTAGGTCCCGAGAATAACTTGCAAGCAAATATCCTGTTCTCCAGAGAGGAAACTCATTAACCATTGTAACAGCCTTGCATATGTTTGGAAAAAAGAGTCCTTGAAAGTGTAACAATTGCAAACAACTGTCCTGTGAGGTCTGTCAGGAGGGAAATCATTACCCCTCTCAACTGCAACTCCACGCACTCCTCTTAGTCTACAAATGAAAAAGCAAATATCCATGAGCATATCAGAGAGGACTGACAGATCCCAAAGAACTGGCCTCCGAGTCCTCCCGTTTCTCCTGAAGGGAAATCAGCTAATGGAGCCAGAACACTTTACCCTCAATAGCCAAGAGATAATTAGGTTGGCTACTGCTCGCTTTCATGTCAGTGAAGCTAAGAAATTGATAGACTTGCCTTTCCACAACTTAGCTAATGATCTTCCTAAAGCAGCAGGTGGGTCACAAAGCAGCAGCCAGCTAGATTTTTAGCATCAACAACTGGTTTCCAAGTGCTGGCACACAGACTTTCAGTTCATGGAACTTACGTGCTTTGGATCCTGTAGGATGCCCATGGAGAAGACAGACACCTTTGCAGAACCCTCCAACTATGCATAACCAACTGGGAGATGTGCAATGTTTTACTAGTCTTACAAAGTAAGAGGACAAAAAGACAAGATTTTCCAGTGCAAGTAGGGAAAGGCAAGGAAGAAGAAATATTTGAGCATATGATTCTATGATATGTCAGCATGCAAACTGTAAGCATCCACTGGCCTCTTCACCCCAGCAATGCTACACAGGGAAATGCAGTGCGCTGCACAGTTCCCTGGCTGTGTCAGGGAATCATCTGACAGTTCCTTAATAAACACTGCTTGTCCTTCAAAACCCATTCTGAGCTTTAATTATGAAAAAACACTGGAGCACTCTGTGTTAAAGGTACAAAGAAAATGTTGCTTCTAATCAGAAAGCTTCTAATCAGAAATCAGCACTAATTTATGATGTTGAATTTGTACCTCATATTTTTAAAAATTGCATGCTGAAGTGACATAGAATACTTTTGCCTAAATCCCACAATTCACAGAGAAATAGGAATTATGAAAATGTATCCTATTACAAGAGGTTTGAAGGGAAGAACAAGTACACAAAACAGTTGTGATTCTTCACAGTTTAAGATTATGTAAAACAGGACAATTCTAATGGCTTCTGCTGACAAATAACACAAGGGGAGTTTAATTTACTCTTACTTGGGTGAAAGAGCAAATGTCAACTGTTTGCAGTGGGAACTGGCTCAGATCTTCTCTGGCCACAATGTAAAAGATGGTTGTAAAGTCCTTGTGCATTTTCACAAGAAACCAAATTTCCACAGCCTCTTTTACTCTTATGAAAATATTTGGTCAGACATCATATTCAGTACCTCACATATGTTTTTCATGCATATGGAAACAATTGTAATCATCGTTCACTCTAAGTCAAACACTTTTGACAATGAAAATATTACCTTTTTAAAGCATTTTGAAAACTTAATGCAAATCGTTCACAGACCTTCGAGGATTTTGGGTGTGGGGTGTGAGGAAGCAGACATGACTGAAGGTCACCGGGACACCACATACCAATAACTACTTGCAGCCCTGATCACATTTTGAAAATTGCTTTGCACGTTGAATATAGAGGCTGTAGCTGAACAAATACCATCTTGCCTGAGTCAGCCCATGTACCTGAAGCAGCACTCTCCTCAGCCAGAGAGGGATCAGCCAGGACAAAACCCACAAGGATTTCTCTGTCCTCTGAGACATTCTTAAAATACCATTTTTGCAGGCAAGAGACCTTCAGGTTTCCAAAGTAATCACTTTTCTCTGACAGACAGACAATACCCTTGTTACCAGAATGGGAAAACCTTTTCCTTTGCTCTGAAATTTGTATGAAATCAACACAGGGGACTATCTGAAACAATAGCATTTGCTTACATTTGTTTGTTACAAAAGCTTGCTAATGTAGGAAGGAATGTTGCGTAAATAAATGACACCACTGTTTTTTTTCAGTGGCATACAACCTCATGGTGACACATAGTTACCTGCATCGTTTTTAGTTTATAGAAGGGTATGCTGATTTCTCATTTAACACTTGCTATGCCAGATCCTTATCTGCAGTGAATTAAAGTAGTTAGAGAAAACCTGTGAGAAATCTAGGCTAATTCATTTGTGTTACAAAATATAGAGTTCAGTGTTTTCAAACTCCAGCCGTAAAGATACTAATGGCCTCATTTTGTGACCAGTATAGGTGAGGGCAATAATGACAGGGTAGGTCCTCAAAAATGCAAATTGACTGAAGATGTAACCTGGCATTTTTTTACTCAGCTTTGTTAGAGACTTCAGGTTCACTCTCGCCCTATGGTGTATTAGTCCCTTGAAACTGAAAGGAGACTAGCATGCCGTGAGCAAGTATTTTGCTCAGCAGTAGCTGTTTGCGGGATTGTATTCCTGCTCATTATCTGGTAATAGCCTATGGGTATTGAACCCCTTGGACCGGCTTTCTGTACAGCAGGGGGAAACATACACATGTGCACATATACACACAGGCACATTTTGTACGGAAACTCACCACTGCTAGAAGCATCGTTGAGATTTAGCAGCCCACCTCCAAGCCCTCTGTAACTATGGTAACTGTAGGTCCCATTGCCATTGATGTACAACACCTCCTGTGTACTGGAAACGGCCGATGTTGAGTAAGTGACCTGGGCTGGCTCCTGTTTGTACTGCTTGTCAGCTGGAGCAGCCTCATCCTGCAAAAACAAGGAAAGGTTTTGAATTACCGTTTCATTTTACCTTGCACAAGAGAGATCATTTCCATTGTTAAGACTCCACATCTATTGCTTTCAGAAAACTCTAATACGTGTTAAACAAGCACAGATGTGTTTCTGATTGACCAAATAGCAGCTGAATAGAAACAATGGAAAAAAGCAAGAATACAGGTTTCCTAAAAATCTGAGGATATTCATTTATTTGTGCTCCAGAAGCCAACCATACTGTTTCTCAAAGGAGAAGCTGCATCCTCTCACCCTGAAATGCTCACAGTCTTCTGCAAAACCCAACTCTGTCCAGAAACAGCGTGGGAAAGGATAGAAAAAAGCCATTATTTTTTGAGTACAGGAGTGACTCTTCTGAGCCAGAGAATCATATCTTTCTAAATAAGACAAACCAATACAGAATGCACCAACTACTTACTTTGATATATCAGCCTCAGAAATGACAGAAGGAATAGAGGAATGCAATTAAGCATTATTTCCTATGTTTGCAAAGGGCTGAGTGAGTGTCCATCCACACAAGGGCCAAGTGGTAAGGATGCCTCCCTCTACAAACGTGACTTGAAAGCATGTTATCTGTGTATGAGCAGTGACTGTACACCATGAGTTCCCTTCAGTGCTCCCTGTTTGCCTCTTAGATGCTTGCATAATATTTAACAGGATTTAGCACAACGGCCCTCCAATTTTCCTCTAAGGGAGATCATGTCTCAGGTGAAAGTGTATTTTTCCCCACCTGCACTTACCATAGCCACTGCTTAGAGCACCTGACCTACACTCATGATCACAGAACACCCCTGTGGCAACTTTAGTAATGACACAGGTGAAAAAAAGAAAAGCATTAAGAGAAGATTTAATGTGTTTTACTAGTTGGAAACAAGAAAAACTACCAGTGTGTGACTGCTCAGCCTACCACAGGGACCTGAGTGCCAGAATTTCTGATGTAGTCTGCAAATGTATTTGAACTTTATTTCTTTTAACATGTAGATGGGCCTGATTTTGCACTCTTATCTGATGAAAATATATTTCCTTGATTTCAAATAAAATGGATCTACAGAAAATCGGTATGTAAAAAACCAGAGATGAGAATGTCTTTTCAGAGTAGTTAACTGAAAAGTGATCTGTTAGAATTGTCTCCCCTTTGTGTAAGTTTTTGTCCATTTTATGCCTCTCTCTCCTGCACAACCCTTTTACAGTTGCTAAAAATACCGAACTTATTAAGAATACTATAAAATATCTCAAACCTTTTTTACAGTATTTACTTAAAAATCAGAATGTATATACCAGCACAGAGGCATCAAATAGTTCAAATAGTCTCCAGTCTCTGTTTAAAGCAAAAAGGGTTCTGAAGCAGCTTTCCTGTTTGCATCAGGAGCAGTCATTGGTTCCACCTCTCAAATAAGACACTACCAACTTTTTTGAGATGCAGCTATCCCTGTCTTGCAGATATTTATTGGTAAAAGGCTTGGGCACAACTGAGATGACTCAGAAGAAGGTATATATATTATTAACAGAAATTTTAATATTTAATACAGAACACTGAACCATCAGATAATTAATTCCATAAACAATCAGAATGGGGCCTCTTGGGCACTAATATGAGCAGAGGCAAAGCTTTGCATTTTTAAGAGAGTTGGCCAAACTGGTCTCTTATATATTTTCTTAAGTAATAACAGGCTTAAACAAAGGGCCAAAATTGCAATGCATTTCTGCCAGGAATTCAACTTCAATATAATTTACCTTTTATCTCCAAAGGTCATTTCTGTCTCTTATAGAAGAAAACATATTATTTTCTCTGAGAAAATATTCGTAAGCTATACAGCAAAGTTCTATCTTGGCAACAAAGCTTAACCCATCATCCAAATCTTTAGTACTCTCAAGGCTGAGATGTTCTGTATCCTTCTGTCTAAAACTAGATTATACTTCCTGCCATAGACTTGCTCAGACCCTCATTTTATTCTCACAAAGATCAGTAAAGGATCTTCTGCAAATTTATCAAGGACTGGACTGTGTTCAAGATGTACACTGCAAAGGGGATTAACTGCTATAGCTGAGCAGAGTATCTTCAGGGCCTGTTTCCTTATGCTGATTGTCTGGATCCCACAGATTTGCTGTCCCTGAATTTACATGTCCTCCAAAGCCTCTCTAGTCAGTGCACTGAAAACCTAACTGAGTTTCTTGCAAAGCTGATGCCCTGAGCTTCTAGTAGAGCACAGCAAGGGTGCTTGATGCACCTTGGTGCGTACTAGCCCGTGTGTTAGAGCACGAGGCCAAGTGGGAGATCCAAGTTCTGCCTCCTTGTTGCAATACACAGTGAAAGGGTGGAAAATTTGGGATGCAAGGTCTTTGCTAGCTGTGGTGAGGAGGGGACCTGAACTCAGAGCTGCCATCTCCTAGCAACCAGGCTCAAAGCAAAACTGTGGTGGGAGTTGTAGCTGAAGCTGTGCCACTGTGTGGAAAGAAATGTACAATTCATAGTTAGAGAGACACATAGCTACAGAGATAGCAAACAAAAAGGGAGCGTGACTCAGTTCCCTTTCAGAGAAGTGCTGTCCTGGGAGGCTTCCAGCCCTGCTCCCTTCCAGCTACTCTCTAACACAGAACTCACAAGCTGCTCTGAGGTCGGGAATCCAAGGCTGGGGCTGTGCTGCCAGGGGTGTCTTTGGATCAAACTAATCGCAGCCCTGTGCAACACTGTGGCATGCCATAGGCTGGGGCTGGACTTGTAGCCCAGGTGTCCCGCTAGGGAAGGCACTTCTTGGAGGGGTGAAAGGGGTTGAGGAGGATGCTGAGCCCAGGAGTCCTGATTCTGTGTATGAGTTCCAATCTCTTGGCCACCATACAAAAGGTGGCTTCCTCTAAATATTACATCTATTTTTAAAGAGCAGACCGATCACTTGTACCTAAATAATGAATAAGTTGCCATACATTTCAGACCTAAAATGTAGGTCTCATCCAAGTGCTTAGCTTGGTGCTTCAGGATGACTAAATGCAGAAGCAGGGCAGGACTTCTGGCAAGCATTTTCTGAGCAGGCTCAGGTGTCAGCCCTACTGTAGGATTATGAACCATTAGCCTGGTCCCAAGGAGTTAAGGTGTTACCTCTCATATATTCCCCTGGGATTTAAGCATTTTTCAGGAATGTTTTGTGCTTCAAAAGACAAAACTCTGTCCTTTTTCTCTGCAGACACACCAAGGATAAAGAAGCCAGGCTTTCTTTTTTCTTGAGGAGAGAGAACATTAATATATTCACTTTTGTACACCTGAGATTTATTCTGCATAGATTTACTCTCTTCTTTCCTTTCATCTTAATTGCCTTTGCTTTTAAACTAATGTAGAAATAAAACAAACATAGCGGTGTTCCAGAACTCAGATATTTTAATATTGTTAGTCATTTAGCACTTCTTGTTTCTCCCTGTATTATGTTTACACAGGAAAGACTTAATAATTTATTTAAAATGTTATTGAAAATGATTTTAATTTCATAATAATCAGTAACAATTAACTAACCATTTATTAATATGTCTGACCTAACTACCTGGAACACACACTGTTGTAATTAATTAAAAAATTATAAAACTTGAAAGGTATTAACTAAACATTTTAAAACTATTTATAACTTACCTTTAGTAAGAAGTACAAACAAGATGCAGATAATATATTTGTCCATCTAGAATTTGACTTATACCACCTTCATTTTGTATATGGCAATGGAAATAAGTCATCCTTCTAACAACATTTATCTTCTGAATTTATTTTGGAGAAGTAATTTAAGTCTTGAGCATATAATCTTGAAAATGATCGAAATGCAAAAATATCTTTTCGGGACAAAAGCATGCTAAAAAGACAAAGTTATCTGTTCACTGGAAAAAGTGGAAGCATGAAGTACATACTGTGATCCTCAACTTCGTATATACCAGAGTATCTACGTTTCAGTTTTATGGCCAGGTCTGTATGAGGAGAACACAATATTGTCCTTAAAAGAGCAGATAGATGCAATTTCTTTGATTTTTAATCAAAGCAATTAAGTAACTCTCTAAGGACACAACAGACCAAGAAATTATTTCATGAACTACTGCATAACCTGTACATTGAAGAAACCCTGCTCTGCTCTCACTGTTATTCTGAGCAGCTAACGAATAGTTTAAAAGGAAATACCATCCACAGTAACACAGATGCTAGTGCAGAATGTCATGATTGTGGTACAAAGAGCCAGGCTCACCAGCAGCACCCCAGCCTCCTGTTCCCCATGCCAGCAGAGGCACAGCATACGCATTTATTTTCAAAAAGTCTATCCTTTGTGGAAGCAAGTCTAACAATGCCATTGCTCCTTTATTTCCCCTGTCTCCTTCACCAACACCAAAATAATACAAAAAGAAGTAATAGCTTGTTAAAATAAAAAGCCTGGCAAATCTGGGCTGCATTAAGTTTTGATCCTATATATACGCATGTCAGAAATTCTGTGTATTCCCATTAAGAGAGAGCAGTGCTATTGCCTTGGCTCCACTGTCAGCAACAAGCATTGTTAACATGTAAATATAAATCCCAAAAGGGAGCGTGCATGCAAACCAACTCACATGGACAATGCGAGCTGACCATAAAGCTAACAAAACTCCTGCAACAAGAATATAAATGGTAATGTTCCAAAAATGGCAAAGATAGCAACATGCATTTAACTAATGCTTTAATGAAGTACTAGACTGACAAATTAACAATTCTGAGACTGACAGCTTTTAACTGACCCTACATCAAGGTGATGTTTCCCACACTCAATTAGAAAAGAGATAAAAAGGCAAACACATTTTTATCTCATGTTTCTTGATACTGTCTTTTTTAATATGTTAAACTGAAAGATGTGGATTTTTTTGTTCTTGTCAATAAACACTTCTCATAGAATACCACTTTGAGGTTAGGAAAACTCAAATGTAAATTAGTCTTCAAACAAATAGGCAAGCCAGGGACCCAATATTTGCATATGGTCCTCTATTTTTTTTCAGCATAGGAAGAAAAATTCATTCAGATGAAAAATTTAAAACCTGCATTCACGTGTTTTAAATTTGGTTTTAGCCTCAATAGCTTGTAGTATGGCTTTAGAAGAAAGGAAATGATGTTTCATATATTTTTATCATTTGGAACTCACCAATTTATTTCTATGATTTTTGAATCAAAACTAAAATAAATAGAAACACATGATAAAACCATGTAGCACTTTCCAAAGCGTACACAATTAATCTTCACAACACTTCTGTTAGATAGAACTTTTATCACTGCTTTTCAGATGGTGAGATTCTGGCAACAAAGGCAACCTTAAGCTAGCATTACCTAATATGTAAAGCACTTGAGTTCTGCAACCACAATAAAATAATGGGTTCCTTTTGTCTAACTTTATTTTTAAAATAATGGGAAGAAACTCATAAGTTTCATCACAGAGCATTCTGCTGAATCTGCAGGGGTTGTGGGGCTGAGAGCTCTCTGCCCATCTCAGCTCTTGCGCAGAGAAGCAGCTGCCAGGGTAAGCAGCCATCATTGTCTGCATGGAGCAAGCTGTTTAAAGCAAGATGAGCCACAGGATTCCTGGCTGCCATTGCAGGGCCTGGAGATCACTGACATTACCCTGCCCATGACCTGATCATGTATACCTTGTTCTCTGTGTCTTCAAACTTATTTCACACTGTCTCTTCAAAATCCCTGACTCCTTATCCCATCCTCCTTGCTTCTCCAGTTTCACCTTCCACCCTCCATCTCAGTTTGTCATCTTGCCTAGCAAATTCCTGTCCCTCCTTTACAAACAAGTCTCTTGATGCCTGAGAGCTGAGCAGCTTCCACAACTCAAGCCCATTCATTTCCTAGTTTGTATTTAATCAGTGTCACATCCACTGATGGTCCCATCTGAGATTTCCTCTCCCTCCTCAGACTCCTAATCCCAAAATCCTGTCCCACAGGGAGCAAAGCCAGGTTCCACTATCAGCCAGGGTAGCTCCTGTTTTCAACACACATTATTTTTCTGCTAGTAATATCTGATCCTCTTCCACCACTAGTTCTTTAATTCACCTAACCATTTTCCTTCACATAGCCAGCCTCAGATACTCACTTCCTCACCCAACCCCATCTCATAATCTCACTTTCCCTTCATCCCTTGTTATGTCTGCTCCTGCCATGGTTCACAGCCCCAACACTCCTCCCCTCCATTCTGCACTGAGATCCTAGTCACACTCACTGAAATTTGAATAATCTGAGAATTTAGCAACTAAAATGTTTTGACTGTGTAAGCATGTGCATCCAGTGTCACATCCTTGGCATAAATGACACCACTATATTGTCAAGACCAAACACAGAGCCACTTTTTTTTTTTTTTTTTTTTTTTAATAGTAAATACATTTAAGACTTGAACTGCCCTTACAGGACAATATTTTCCTCATTCTTGAAAATGGCTGAAGTTTTCTCTGAAAGAGTTCAGCAAACGGAAGACATACAGAACAGTACATGTAATCCCTGGGGGCTGAAGGTCATGAAATTATCACCAAACTGCATACCTAGCATTATAAAGGGAAGTGTCAGGTAATCTTAATAAGTGATGATACTACTAACTGCTGGGATGACACACATTGTTCTGACAGAACTCTGAATCTTTTATTAGCTTTAATTACATTAAATTAATTCTCTAGTGTTTGACCCAGCTTTTAATTTTATGACCAATATCCTGGAAGCCTAGACAGCTAAACATTATTTTGGCACATCACAGTAGGCTTAATTTTCCTTTAACACTGCAAAAAGGCTGTTGACTCAGTGTGCTTAGCAATGGTGGAAATGGTATTTCTGCAAATGATGGGTGTGAGTTTTCCTTTTAGTTTGGGTTTCCATTGCACATTCTTTCTCCCCTCTCCAGTTGCTGAGGTTTGTGTTGGGATACTGCTCACTAAATAAAACCTGTTCAAGGCTAGGAAGGCCTGAATGAAATGAAACAGACCTACATAATTCACTGAGTTTGAAATCCAAATGAAGCTTCAGAGTAGTCCTTTGCATTGGCCGACCTTAATATTTACATACTGGACATTTATAGTCCTTTAAAAGGACGACGTCTTTTAATATTGTAGGAGGTGCTCTTACAGCTGTGATCTAAGCATGGAGGCAAGGTAAGGTTTGTAGAAAAAAAGTAATACAATACTTTCTCCTAGACCAGGAGAAGAACTTGTGTGCTCAAGGGCTGATCTAGTAAAAGTTACTCCCTCCCCTAAAAAGCCTTATTTCTTTTACAACACAATGAGCAAAAGCCAGATCTTCAGTTGAAGCCCCCAGAGTTTCAGTACTCACAATGAGAAAAGCCAAGCATTTGCTACAGGTTCCCTGATGAAATTGTGCACAGAAAAGTTAATTCATGTGACTTGTTTGCCATGCTGAATTGTGCTTTCATACCTCAAAGCTATTTTGAATAAAGTTCTACAAATTTTTCCATCCCTATATTATTAATCCAAAATTAACATCTACCTGAGATTTCAGCTCATCACACAAGGCACAGAGCTGAAACCTAAAAACTGAATTGCTACAATCTTTACAATCTGTTTAGGAAAATACTTGAAACATACCACAGACATATTTTATCTGAGTGGTAAAGTTATTCTTTGATAACTTTCCAAGACCAATATATATTTTATATCTATATCTATTTTGATATACATATCTACTTTTATATATATCTATACCTGGGCATTTCCTCCATCTCTCAGGCTAGCCACAGTATTCTTTAAAATGATGCCTCCGTTGACAGTCCCACAACCTGTTGTCCAAAATCACCAAGATGAAAAGATGTAAAAAATAATTGCACCCCTGGACAGATTCCTTCCCCTTTAAGTTTAGTTGTCCTTCATAAACAGCATTCCAGGTCTTTGTCGGAGAATAAGGCACTAGAATTATGGATGAGGCCTATGCACAACCAGCAGAAAGACCCCTGAGGTTTTTCCCAGAAGTACTAAGAGTGAATATGAGCAAGCTGACTAAAATAAAACACAAAATCAAGTTCAAATAACATCACAGAACTCATGCCAGTTATTCTTTAGATTGTTTTGATAATTCAGGGGTGGACTTAGCAGTGAAATCAAGACGCCATAACTGCTGTCCTCAAGCACGTACACTATTTCTCCTCTTGTAAGGTATAGCTGGAGGACTGCACAGCTTTCTGTTTCCCACCCTCTGTCATCTGACCTAGACCATGTTTTCCTCTACCCCTTTCTGCATTATTTTCTTCACTTTTACTTACTTAAATCAAGTACATTAAAAAATGAGAAAGCCTGTTCTTGTGTGACATACTACTCAATTTGTAGCTCAGTTGGAGCTGGGTATTCCAGCTAAGCTGAACATTTATGTTTTATCTGTGAGTCTATCATCTCATCATTACATAGACTTCAGTCTCAGCACAGTTTTCTGACTCCTGTACAGAGAAGCAGCTGCCAGGGTAAGCGGCTGCACAGAGCACGGTGTTTAAAGGAAGATGAGCCATGGGATTCTTGGTTCCCATTGCAGGGTCTAGAAGGTGTCCACTTCTTAAACATGCGGAGATTGCTGCCATTCCCTGCCCTGTGACCCAGTAGTGCATACCGTGTACCACTCTCTCCTTGCTTCTGTCTATCATCTCATCATTACATGGAGAGCGCACTGGTCTCAGCATAGAATTTTCTGGCATTGATGTAACATTATATAAAAAAGTGCTCCTAGCATGCAGATGCAACTGTATTGAACATGTTACTGCCAGAAATCTAGGTATCAATGATGATCTTGCTGTGCAGTCCCGTATCAAAATGGTTTTCATATTTTAGACAAAAAATGATAAAAACAGTTTTTTAGATGGTGAGGAAATACTGATATACTCTAATTGAACTAAATCAGGTGTAATACAGAGCCCAGTTAGGCATCTAAACTCCCTGTAATGTCAACGGTAATGTGGGAACTTGAAGAATGTCTATCAAAATGTTAAGTTAGCTACTAAAAGTTTGAGGACTTACCAAACTGTCCTCCTGACACAGGGTATACAGCCAAGAAAAGAAAGCATCATCAGTCTCAGCACAGTTTCAGATTAGAAGGGCAGAAGGTTCCTTTTGCTTTCAGGTTCTTAACATTGAAATGAACTGCCAGCATCAGTGCTGTCATCAGGCATCAAAAATGACATGAGCTAGTGTTCAACAAGAAATGAAAGTATGAGGCTGACACAGAAAAAGAAGATCAAAATAAAAAGGTGCTGCTGTGTAGGAGAGAAATGAACCTCAGACTTTTGCATTTCTGATAAAATGACACATCATTTATAGACTGGAATGGGTATGTTAACCTTAAATAAAAGGTTAGCATTTTCACATTGCAGTATTTGAGTATTTTTATTTTTTTTTTCACTGCTGCCACGTCACCTGCAGAACAGAAAATGTTTCTGGAAGAGGTACTTGTATGGCTGTTGCAAGGAGCTGTCTCCTTGACAGCCAACAAAAGAGAATCACTTTTGTTGGAGCAATAGCAAAGCAGAGGGATCATTTTTCATAGCCTGTCAACTTTAGCCAGTTTATTATCCACTGTGATAGCAGAAAAGCAACATGAGTGTTCAGAGGTCACCAGTGCTGCTGGTCAAGCATGGACACATGGATGAGTGAATCCTACAGTTTAGATAACTGTGATGCAAAGTCACTGGGGAAAGAGAAACTGGGTTCTTCTAAAGGACCATGTCTCTCTCTGTCCAAATGGAAAAGGAGAGCATTTATCTTTTTCAGTGGTTTTTGAGAGAAACTTACTGTTCTCTACTGAAGGTGATTTTTTATTTTTAGATTTGGAAGGTTTGATTTTTAGATAGATGATTTTTTAATGTGCTTTCCCTGGTTTGCTTTTTTCCATCAGAAACAAAGGAATGTTAAAATGTATAAATCAACGTAAGCAATCACATTTGAGGTGGACTAATGATGGGAAGTGTCCTGCCAATTAACTTTATAGCTCCTGCTGTTCCTGTATTAGGTTACAGTTGTCATCCTTCATAAGCTATTTCATTAGTTATATTGGACATGGTCACGCTCTTTATTTTTCTAGAGAACTTTAACATACGAAAAAAAATTAGTTAGCTAACAGTTTCACCACTACTAATTGAAAGTTGTCTCAACATGCAAGACAGGTGCATAGCGTAAGACTGCATAGCACACTGCAGTGTATGCACAGCAATGACTTCCTCAGTGCAACTTTAAATAATGTGTTCAGTGGTGGCCAGAAGCAGATTACAAACAGCTACAGGGATGTAAGAGGCAGAACTGGACCTGGTTTGAATACATGAATTGTGCCAATGCCTTTGATTTTTGGCAAAACTCCTATGTGCTCATGGTGTATTTCACAAAATACATGTGACATTTCCCATGGAGAAAGCAGTACAAATTCAGACGGGGACAAAGGTGCCATGCAAAGGGCAGAAGAGTCTTTAGGGCCATCATTTTCTGCTTGGCAGAGGAACACCAGAGGAGAGAAGGCAGGTGGAACTTGCACTCCTCCCCATTGTACCAGCAAAGAGAAGAGGTTTGTTAGGGCCCACACCTCATACAGAATTTCTTCTTTCGGGGATAAGCAGATTTTTACTCTGACCTAAAGAACAGCAGAGAATGGACCTTGCCTCAGGCCTTATGGTGTTATTGATTTAGGCCTTGTTTCAGCAACCAACCTTGAGAATCCCCACCTCCTCCACTGCACTTAACCACCCACTCTCAGCCCACATTATCCTTCAAAGGAAAGCCAGTTTCCCCTGGAAGACCACATCACCAACTCCTTCAGCCTGCCACAGAGGATGGGACCACAGAGAATATGCAAGGATTCTTTCCTTCCCTGTGCCACCTTCATTGATCTCTCAGCCCAAGATATCTCAAGGCACAGGACCATGGGAGCAGGCTCAGCAAGCCTGCTAGAGAGCTCATTTGGTACATGCCTGAATCCAAAAATGAAGCACTGCACAATGAACTCCAGGGCCCAGGATGCCCCTGCTGAAATTAAATTAGCTGAAAATCTGGGGCGGGGTGGGTGTGTGTGTGCGTGCATGTGTGGAAGGTAAAACTTCAGTGGAAATGAAGTACAGGTTATGTCACGTTTATTCTTATGTTGCTGCACAACCCCTCTAGTCCTTTCCAAGCCAATTTCTTTGCAGAGGCTAGTATCTTGCTGAAGAACATGGCTACTGATCATTTTTGCTGCTTCCTCATTGACAGGCACTACGAATGGAGGAGTTTGAATATCTGACCTTTCTTCCAAACAGAAAAAACATAAACTACAAGAAAACAACGTCCTTTTTTCCCATCCCAAGAGCAGTTTTGCCTGCAGGTAATGGCACTGAATGAATCAATGTATTACTGAAACTGATGCATGATGACAAAGGCATAGCAGTACTTACTACTGAACCAAAAGGATGCAAAGCGAGAGAAATCCCTCCTTCGCAGTATATTCTTCTCATTCAGAACAGACCTTGCTATGCCTTAGACAGCTCCACTTCTATGATCACAATAAAGCATTTTTCTCTGCTTTTTTCATACTTGCGTGTACTGTCCTCAGGAAATTATCTCAGTGAGCCACTCCTACAGGGAGAGACATTCCTGTTCCCCCTTGCCAACATGCCATTTTTTAGTGACTATGATGGGCAAGACTTTCAGCTGGGAGAGATCAGCATTACTCCATTCAGTGCAGGAGGACTGTTGCACCAGAACACCAACAGAGAAAATTTTTAAAGTCATGAATCAAATGTTTAGGGAGCATGCAGGGGAAAGTGTGTGGGAGTACTGGAGCAATGCTTGTGCCAGCTTTGCAGATTTATTACTACAATATCATCACGGTCAACATAATTAAACCTCCCACTATAGGTCTCTTCGTCTATTGCATTACAACTGGTATCACTCCCACCACTGACAGCATATTTTCTTGACACAAAACAGCTTTCCATACACCTGCTAGCTCTGGGGTATGGAGATGCAACTAATGAAAAAGTCTATTGGAAAACTGGAGTATGACTTGAACTTTTGAGCGCTTCTTCCTATTTCTCTTCTGCCCCACACTTTCTTTTAATATTACCTATACTGGAGTGTGTGGCAGGGGGAATGGACCAAAGCACTTTATATTAGATTCTAAATGAAATTATTCTTCATTTAAAATGAGAGATGACAGCCTAGACATGAAGCATTTGAGGTCAATGCTGAATTAACTTCTTAGTTTCACCTAATTAAAAATGTCTGTGTTCTGCTTTGAAAAGGAAAAAATTAAGCACACTGGACATTCCAGCATTTTACCGTATTTACAGTATGGTATCCCTTTCACAGGTCAATTCTAGTAGGAGTTACAGACAGCTGTCTTCTAAAAAACCCAGTTTTCTCATCTCTTAGAGCAGGGGTCCTCAAACTACGGCCCCCCCAGGGTCCTCAATCCGGCCCCCGGTATTTACAGACCCCCCGCCGGGGGTTGGGGGGGAAACCAAGCAGCCGCAGATGGCTGCCTGCCACTGCATCCGCGCGCCGGCCCCCTGGTTAAAAAGTTTGAGGACCCCTGGCTTAGAGAGTGAGCAATTACTATTTTGCATGCACTTAATGACTGGCTCTTGTTTTCAACACTAGGTTCAGATATTTTAAAGAAATTTTACCCTGTGTTTGATACATTTGATCGCTAATTATTTTATTTCAAATCTGCATTAAAGTTTGAACTGTGAAAACCAAAATTCTTTCTATCAATTCAATGCAGGATGTCTGGTTTTGAACATTGCCTCAGGTACAACTTGACTTTTACAGTTTAAAAATAAATATTTAAAAACTGTTTCTAAAATAAAAGGTATTTAAAAAAAAAAAAACAAACAACAAACCTGACCCCCCCACCCTGTCTCAAACTATTTAGTAGAAAGAAAATGTTTTGCTACTGAGGAAGACCTGCTCTAAATTTTTGACAGAACTTGGTGCACATCCTGCAACTTTAACTATCATGAGGGTTCTGTATTCGAAAAGATTCATTAGATAACAAGTGATGCTTTGGGGTATGGCCTTTTGATTCTACAATCCTCAAACCAGAATAGCATAACCCACTGGAAGAAACAAAGAAATGAACTTTGACTGGCCTTTGGAGGATGCACTTTCAGATTTGCTCCATTAATGGAGACAGTAAAACTGAAGCTTAATATGAAATACCATGAGTAATAACCATGAAATTTGTGCACTGCAGTACAAATCTGTTCCCCAAATATTCTCATTTCAGGGGAGGATTCTTCTGGCATGATGCCTGGGCTGTTGGCCACAGCCTGCTTGGCTGCCTTGCCCTGTGCCTAGCCTCTTTAGCAGCTGGTGCTGCTCCCAGGCAATGCACTCAGCTCCTGCTCCCACAGCTTATTATAGATTGTTGGGGGTTTTTTTCTTAGAAAAATATGTTTCTAAATTTAGCTTAGGGACATCAAGCCAGTTGTTGAATCGCAAGCATGTTCATGCTACCAAACATAAGCAGTCTGTGCGTACATTTCTACATGTATTTTCTGCATGGAGTATTGCACTGTTCTAACCAAGGAATAGATCTGAACCCATTGTGCAACTTTGCTTTGAATTTTGTAGTATTTTATGGTTGGTCAAAGTCTTCTAAATCTAGTAGTTCATTAACCAAAATCAAAATACCCCACTCTTGAAAAATAAGAGTATGCACATGCACACTGGATTTGCATTGATTTCATTAAACTGGCCCAATCCTGGCATGATAACAGGGATTTACTCACCAGAAATATTACTCCCTGCCTGTGTTGCAGGCAGGAGGGTGTGTGCAATGAAGTCAGTAGCTAAACACAGGAAAGGAAAGACAAAATCAAGCTTTTAACATACTTGTCTCTATGCTAGAAACATCTGACAGGCAAGAAAATGTTTCACATTTAGTATCTTCCTGCATATGAAAGGGAGGGATAAGTAAAAATATCTCTATTCCTGGCTTTCAACACAGGAGCAGGAAGAACAAAAGCCCTGACTCCAAAAACCTCAATCTTTAGGCCTGAGGAGAGAACTTTTGCATCTACATTTCCAGCAGTCCTTCCTCTTCTGCCTGCTTGACAGGAGATGGATATTAAAGACACAAGGGAAAAGGCTGTTCTGGTCCCCGTTCATTTTCACTCCACCTGTGGTAGGAAGGGGGATAAGGTTGTTTAAAAGATCCTGTCCAGGAAACAACCAGACACTATTTCTCAGCCTTCAGCTTTATCAACCTCCAGAACAGAAAACTTAACATTGGCATCAATTTTACTTCACATTCAAGATCTTATTGCAGCTTGGGGTGTTTAAAGTGTTCTCTGAAATCAGCAGAGATTTGAAATTCAGCCATATATGCTCAGCACGAAGAGCCTGGAAAAATGAAGCATTTTCTAATTTAATGATCTCTGTGTTGAGGTGAAAAATTAGCTGCTCACCTTGGGGCCTCACTGTAAATCCAAGGCATGAAATTATTTGCAACTGCATGCCTTGCACATTACTCCTTTCCAATACATGTAGCAAATTTAATGTAAGTTGGGCTGGAGCGTGGAGGGAGGAGGGTTGCCCTGTGATACTCAGCAGTCCCTTCCAGCTGCATCTGCTAATGACAGAACCCTGTCCAGCACTGCTGAAATCAGGAATTTTGCCACTGACTTGAAAGGCAGCAGGATTTAAAATTACAATGCACACTACTTATTTTCTTCCCCTTGACAATATGGCCAGTGCATTCTGGGTAGGAAGCTAAGTTTCCCAATACTAGTACATAATTTGATCTCTTGACAATAATCCACATGCAGCTAAACGGTGCCTGCATAACATTTGTGCATCAGTGGTTAAAGCATATCATTTGGAACCACAAAAGCAAACCAAAGACCAGCTCAGAAGTAAAATAATCATTAGATGGGGAAACGATGGAAGTGAACAAGGCCTGAAATGCAAACTAGCATGTGGGTATCCAAGGATATTACAGTCATCTTAGCGATCGTTTTCAACACAGATAAAAAAGGATAAAGTACTGAAGTACAGAAATCACTCTGATCCCTATTAAATACTAAATCACAAAGAGATGTCTGAATACAAAAAGCTATTATTAATAAAGCTTCTATAGTGTAAGAGGCATTGAGCTCTTTGCAAGCTAAAGTGACTTTTGCCTCTTGTGGTTTTTGGGATTACAATTTCTATTTGTTTGCTTTATATTAAGTGAACTACCTGCTTCTCTTTACTCTTTTCTGTTATCTAAGACTCCACAAGCCTCCAATTCTGAAGTGAAAATCACTTTCAGCTGGAATTTTTCAGATCTTAGGTAAATATACAGCAGAGAGAGGTAATGGCTCCATCCCTCCACACTGCTGACACTTGTGGTCAGCATGGACAAAGTGCCTTTTCTTTCCCATCCTCTAGAGCAAACTAGGCTCTGTGAAACCCAAGAGAAAGGGAACTCCTGATACTTTCTCCTTCACCTCTAACAAGGATGTATAGTTGATGTGCTCTTCCAGCATACTGAATAGCTATGGCAATGACTCCATCTCCCTGTTCTTTGTGCTCCCTCTGAATTTGCAGCTTTTTGCCACAGAAGCACTGCCTCAGCAGGGCATTCTCCAGCATCCACTGGGAGATGTTTTTGCATAACTCCCTTTTCTGTAACAAATATTGTCCAAATCTGCCCTTGATACAAGACAAGACAATATAAATAAAAGAATGAAGAGAGCATTTAAGAACCCTACAATTTGTTTCTTCCTTCCTCCTGGGAGCTGCAGTACGCATTAATAAAAAAAAAAAAGAAAAGAACAAGAACATACATACAGGGACACAAATATATATCCTTCTTCCATCTTTCCTGCTGTTGAAGGGTAATGCAGGAAATAACTGTTCAGTGTCAAGATTTAGCAGCTGTGCATTAGTGGCCAGCTGAAACACAAATTCACTGTCCTCAAAATATGAAGGTTTAAAGGTCTCTTCCCCCTCACTGCTGAAAGCCAGATACAGTGTTCCTGCAGTAGGATCCTGCAGAGTCCATGCCCTCATTGCAATTCAGATTTTTAATTAGTTTCTTCCAAAACAGTCTTACAATTACCTATAATTTGTCCACCAGTAATTTCCTTCCTTCTTAATCAAGACACAAAATTTTCCTGGTCTGCAACAGCCAGAGTTTATTGTTAAAAAACTGTACTTGAAGAATCTTTCTTTAGGTCAATCCCCTTGTTACATGCAGAGAAATGCACCAGAAATTGTACGGAGGAAGTTCATTAACATTTCCTTACAAACCTCAATTTCTTTAAAAATTAACATTTAGGAATTAGATATAAATGGAAGGAAACACAGTAGCGGTGATTTCTAAGTGGCAGTACATGTGCACTTTTATTAATATTCAGATGTACTGCATTAGCACGGAACCTGTATCCAGTCTGCAACTGGCACTTGTATCAAGCTGCTCTATTCAGGTTGCTGCTATGACAACTATCTGGAGGCAAATGTCAGGTCAGCTCCCAGCATATGTGTCTAGGCCGTAATTGCTTTGTCAGAAACCTAATAGCCACCTACTCCTACTCCTCTAACACCTAAAAGCAATGTTGTTAAAAATACTAAATGTTGCAATATTCTTAATACCTTAGTCATATGCTATTAAAGCACTGAAAACTCTAAACTTGCTTTCCTTTTATCCCCCGAACAAGAATGGGGGTGAAGAATGTGTTTAAAGTGTCCATTTGCAAACTTACGTTCATTTATGTTTCAGTGTAAACCTGGGATCATTAAACTTTCTTTTCCTTGAGGGTTAGATATTATCGTTCACTCCACCATGATTATTGATATTTAATTTGCCTGGTTACGAATCATAGCATGGAAAATAGTTATAGCTGTCATCTTGATGAGAGGTTTCTTACAAAATGCATTCAGTGTTTATCATAAAGGACTGCTTCACAGCATCATAGTTCATGGTAGTCTATGCACAGTGCACAAACTTGCTCTTACCAACTTGGAAAGCTCAAATAATACAAGATTAATTTTTTAATTGAGTTTAGCTTTCATAATTAAACTAGTAACTTCCACAAGACTCAGAAATATAACATGCACATTATCATAATTTTATTTATCCTAATCTTACATCATATCTTTTAACCTTATGATTTTTTTAAAAAAAAGATAATCAATGCTTACATTGAGGGAGCTTTTTTGAGATGCCTAACAGAGTGAAATAATTGAAGCAGAGATAGAGATGAAGTAAGTAATACTCTTGCAACGAGAAAGTTGTCTTGCAGCCATTTCCAAAGATGATCTCATGTGAAGAGTTAAAGTAAGTCCATGTATAACTGGTTTGTTCACTGTAAATTATTTCCCATGTGCACATGCAGGCATACACATATCCTAATAGCTTCACTGTATTACCTCCCATTTGCCTCGTAGACGGTGATAAAGAATAGTTGAATTAAATAAAACTAAAGAAACCTAAAAAAAGTATTATTCTGATGTCTGTGCAGCAAAGGTATGAGGACACCACCTTTGTCGGCCTATAAAATTCTTTTGACTGTTGTTATTTTCACCTAGTCTCTGTAATGAAAAGAAATTTTACCCTTTAAATTCACATTTAAAAAAAATGGAGAAACCCTCTTTTTATCATGTGTATTCTATAAAACATTGACTGACAAGCAGTCAGCGAAAAGCCTACTAATTTTAAAACCACCAGCTCTGTCTGAGAAATGCCTTTGTTAGGACAGAAGATATGTAAGATAACTTTCATTTTCCTCTGAGCTTAAGCTCTCTTTGGGCTCAACTTTTACACTTGCTATGTGACTAGAAAAGAATCATACATTGCATGTCCACTTGGGGCGTAAGGATGAAAGAAGTGTACATAGCTCACTCCTTTGGCTGACCAAAAAATTCTGCACGCTACAGGAGCCCTTCCGTGACATTACTTACTGAAATGGAGGTCAAATTGCTAAAATAATATGGATGGAATCCAGGAAAGAATCCAGTCCACTGGCTTCGCAGTCATATGTGACCACTAGTCTCCTATCTACAAGTATAATAATAATTTCTCAAAGGTCCAGATTCCTAACTGGGAGACAAATCAACATGGTGTGAATGAAGCTACATTAATTTCATAAATGATGTGGCTGATTAGACACGACATCCATAAAAACGTTCATACACTTCCACAGACATAGTATTCTATGATTCAGTTATTTTCCTGCTTTCCCATATTCAGCCCCTTTCCTCACTCTCAGATGCTGACATTTTATCTTATTGCCAAAACCTTCTTATTTCAATTAGAAGAAAAAGTCTCATTCATAAATTTTGCAACGTGACAGCATACAAAAGAATCAATTCTAAACAATGAAACAAAAGGCAGCTGTTAAAAAACCACTTGTGTCCAAATAAAAATGAAGGCATTTTTTTCCTAGTATCATTCTTATTTGTTTGTCCAAAGGAAGACTTCACCTTCTCACCTCCCATCAGGAAAGTAGAGGGGCAGGTCCTATCACATACTGATGTATACAAACTACTATTTCTGTTTAGAATTTTCATTGGTCTTTTTGATTTCTGACAGGACAGGAACAAGACTAATCCACCTCCACTTTACACAGAGTACCACAGGCCAACACCACTCCTGTTTTATGATAAGGTTTTATGAAAATTACACCACATTCGGAAGAAGCAGAGACTGACAGTGATTAAGCTCTTAAAACAAAACTTCCGTTTCTGTGATTGACACAAGTAGAGCCACAGAGCCAAGGCTTCTGCAGCAGCAGTGCACCAAACAGGCAACCCAACCTTTGTTCACTGCCCAGGACAGTAATGACAGGATGACTGTTTTCCAGATTTTTCTACTTATTTAACCATTCTTCTTTTGCCCAATCAAGACACAATTTGGTTTCTAAAGCGAAGGACACAACAAAATAAGTCATCCTGTTCACCACATGTAATGAATGCGTGTAAAAAGGGCTGTATTTTAGCTCGACTTAATTTGTTTCATGAGTCCCCTGTCGATAGCAGTCCAGAATATCCACTTCGGAGCAACTGCTTCACCCTGAATATTGCTAGATATATATATAATAAGCTTCTCGAAGGATTATCCCAGGAAAGTATCCCAGGATATCACTCAGAAGCACAGGAAACCTTAGGGATTCAAATAATGCCTCTTCCGTCTCTGACTGAAGCAAGTCATATAAGGTTGATCCAATTATTGTTCCTAAGTTTTTTATCTGTGAAGAAAAAATTCCACAAAATTCAAGACTGGAGTCACCCTTTTTCAGTATCCAGACTCAGCAGAGATGGTTTGGAGAGCAACACAAAAGCTCTGCATTGCCTCTGTAGCCACTGCCTGATCTGGACTGGGAAAGATCAACCAAGTGTCATGATTATTTCACAGTTCGGCAGTAGTGTCAGTAAACCCATACCATTTCAATATATAAATCTATAACATTTGTGCAAGGGAATAAATTATCTTTACTATCAGGCAGAATTAAAAAGTGGAAGTGACAGAACTCTTCAGTCAGGTAATAAGTATCAACCAAAACTTCTTGACGCTTAAGCTACTGGCTAACCAACAGAGCTTGATCTCAAGATAATGAGAATGTACTGAAGCTAAAGAGAGCACTTGAGTAACATCTAACATGGTCAGACAGCCAAAGCATTGTAGTCCAAGCTACCATGACCTACTAAACACATTTATATTTTTTACAGAGAAGTCTCAGAAACTGACAATGCTTTTATTGTAGCAGTTTCAAAAAACATGGGAAGTTACTAGCTTCCTGACAGGCAAGATCGCATTGATTTTCCCATTATTGCCATGAAAAACAAGAATTTTTGAAAATAAGTAATCGATGCCAATGACAGTAATTTTCATTCACTTGTTTTTAAAACTGAATTTTTGCAGGCCTTGGTTTTCAGCCTTGAGTTAGGAAATACAAAGATCACATGAGTGGAATTTAAGGCATATAGGTAAAAGGATGGTTTCTTCCTGCTTCAGACTTAACAATATCCCTAGATCAGGGCTACACAAACACTGCAGCTATCAGAAATACTTCTAGAGAATCATCCATAAGATGCAGTATTTGTGTATGCAGACACATACACACACACTTCAGAGAGGTTGCTTCTGAAGAGATAAGTTTCCATAGCTTTGACTTTAAAGCTGGCTCTTTTTGCTGAGCAATAATTGAGATGGTTTTCAATCTAAGCACTGCTAAAATTAACAACATAGGCAAAAACATGTTTAGTTTGGAAATTCATATTTTTTTTACCAAAGTACAGGCTTCCATTAGGGATGTACATGCAAAATGCTCAGAACTTCCTGTTCAGGGACCTTGTTGTGCCAGGGAGAGGAGGAGAAGATGAAAGAGCATAAACAAGGCAAGAAAAGGCGTTCAGCAAGCTAGGAAGATGCTGAAGTTTCGTCTTAGTTTCAGGATTGGGCATAACACATTGTATTCTTATACATTCATGTTTTATGAGTAATATTCTGAAAAAGGTGGTGGTGGTGATGCAAATTACATCTCACTTTGAGGCAGATCACCCCTCTGGAGAATAAAAGGCAGACCTTCACTGTGCTGCATGCAAGAAAAAAGCAGCTTTAATGCAACACTTTCATTCAGCTCTGAGGAAAAGCACTGAATGAGTGCTCTTACCAGATCCTCTTAACAATCTACTTTCCAGGACTGTCTAATGCTTGTCCTCTATTAGGAGATCTCTTGATATAATTTATGAAGTGGTAATTTTCATTATCCAAATCTTATTTCCCCTTTCCTCCTCCCAAATTTCCACTGAAGGGTCCTCAAAGCCTGAGTCCACCCACTGGTATAATGGCCAATTTTGAAAAGCTATGTTTAAAAAGGAAAAGTAGAAACATGTTAACAAGAAAACAAGGCAACAAAGCTTCTTTTTTTCTTCCCCCCCCCCCCCCCCCCTTTTTTTTTAGAGCTATGGAACAATCAAAACAACATGCTGAACTGAATGTTTTCAACCTTCTTACTCTGTTTAAGAAAAAATCCAATGAAAAATCTTTCTTTTTGGATATATGGAAGAAAAGTGAATGAAATTTAAAAGTAAAAGGAAAAAATAGGAAGCAGAGAAGGACAGAACTCTTTTACCCATAAGGCAGTCTCCCCGGATGTGAGGATACAGGTCCACTTCCCATGTCAGCATAAGAACTGGTCACAGTGGAGCGTGTTAAACACCCCACTCAGAAATAATCTGGAATAATTTTCTCTCAGTCTACTCTGTTAATGTGACATACTTGGAATAAATAATTAAATTTCAGTGGAACTGGGACTAGAACCAAGGTCTTCTACTTCTCTAATGACTTAACTATTCTACACTGCAGGGTAAATTTCTCACGGTAAGTTTTATGAAGCGACCTAACACACATTCCCATATTTTTTTCCAGCAAAAACTATTCAGCAAATCTATCCTGAACTCACAAATAGTTTTCCAAGCACCAAAGCTACATCAACCCAGCTAACTTACTGCTTACTGAATCAAATGACTGGTGTTATTTGCAACTGTCTTCACAGTGTTCCCAGAACTCACTGCCAAAAAGAGGATAGAGCTGAAGGAAGCAGAACACAGCACCTGTTCTTCAGAGGCAGCTTTGCTACTTTAACATCACGACTTTATTTAAGGTGATCAGTTTGCAGCCATTCCCCCTACCGACTTTTAATTCTGTAATGAAAAACAATACCTCTCCCTTCAATGATAATGGTTACTAAATCCTTCTGTAATAGTAATACCACAAATGAAAGGAAAAAGAAATCCTATTAATATGCTTTTAGAGTTCTCTCTACAGTTTTAAAATTGTTTTTGTTTCAACAGCTCTCTGGCTCCCTGGACAGTATTATGGGATTCTCATTTAAATCACTCGAAAACTCTGCCTCATGCTGGCTGGACCAAGGAATCGAATCACTAGTTTTGTGCAAGGAAAGTAACATTTTTGCACAAGTCTTTTCTACTTCTCCTTGAGGTAAGCACATCAACATTGTAGCTTTTTTTTTTTTTTAATTGTTACTAACAAATCAGAGAACAAACAATCTGAATGAGCACTACTTCTAAACTAAGCCACACTTAACATTACAATGCTTTGATATCCCATGTGATTTGTAAAGGCAAATGTACCACAGTAATGAAAATCCTAGCAAAAAATCTAACAGCAAAAAAGAAGTAGCAATATCCACTCTCAGATCCTAAACTATCAGTGTTCTAGGGATAGTAGTAACAAACCTTTACTCAGTTGTGGCACAACCGAAAAGGCGGCAATGGACTATGTACAAAAGGAAAACGTTCTTTGAAAAAAACATTCTTTTCCACGCAAAAAGTTCATCTGCCACGACAGACGCATATTTTGGAACAACTGAGACATTACTGAGATTTGACTTTGTGATAATCATGAAGACAAATAAAGCATACTAGTCTTTGCAATAAGAACGTTAGACATTCACTACATCTGTGGAGCGACTAAATCATCAAAGCCTGGAATATGCTATCAGTTTTACTTCAAAAATTTGAAAGAAAACATGTAATTCTCAGCAAACTAAAAATAATGAAATCCTAACATGCGCTATAATAGGTGAATAAACACATTAGAAAAAATGAAATAACTACTGATATAAGCTTTAAAAACTCACTAGTAAGGTAACCAGCAGCATTTTGCTATCTATCACAGTAACTTCTCTGTCTCAGGCAAATAGGTATTTTCAGAAACTTACATTATTTCACTTTACATTTACAAATGCATACACATTTTGAAAGAGAATATCTGCACAGATAAACACAGTGACTCATGGATACGTGCACCATTTCTGTTATTTATGTAAATTACATATACTGTACGTTCTGTTCCTTTTAATTCTAGTATGCAGATTACATACTATGCCCTCAAAATCTACAAACATTAAAAAGCAAATATATAGCTTTCTCCAGTCGGACATTATAAATATACTAGCCATCCTCACACAGGTTATGTAAATATAGACAAAGACATGCTTGTGTATTCATTTAAAGAACTACAGTTTCTGTATTTTAATTACTCTTGCTAGCAAGAAACGTATAAGGGATTGCACCACCCTTCTGCATGGCATCCTATGTAAATGAGTCCAGTGCATTTATAAATATGGATGTGGTAGACCCCCAAACAACACAGTACCTGCTGTCTATCCAACCGCATCCTTTTTGCAGCATTTCTGCTTTCACTCTCACAGGCAGAAGCCAGGATACTCTCTGCAACTGCTGAAGTAAGGTGTGAGGGAATAGGTCGTGACTATGAGAGAAAAAAGAAACAGAAATTATTTCTAGCATAATCCACAATACCCTTTTTCAAAGCACACAATACCATCACCTAGGCAGGAAAGTCCACTCATTGAAATGCAGTTTATACCAACAAAACAGGGAAATGGAACTTGTAAAGATGAAAAATGAAACTAGTTTGATGTTAAAGCTGCAGCCGATCCATAGATCCACGAGAAGCCCTTTCCCCCCACAGCTCTATTGTCCAGTGTGTTTAGTCTGGCTCATTAAGCTGTACTTTGAACAGACAGTGGCATATTCTCTGCATTCCAGCAGCACCCTGGCCGTCTGATTCTTGTTAAGAAAACTGAAAGGCTTTTTATTCTGTACAGCATGTGACAGAGATGAGTAGTGTTTTTTTATAGTCATAAAAAACCAAAACAAAAACCCCAAGTGATAGGGTTGAAACATCACTCAAAACATAACAGATTGTCAGAACATTTCAGAGCAGTCTCAATCTGTAGTATATGAATATTTGCATTCTTGCTACAACATGATTGATGTGATTAAAATGACTTTTTTAAAAAACACTGTTTTTCTTTTGATAATGCCAGCCTTCCAACATCGTAGATATTTTGTGGTTCAGCTAGGTACGGGGTTTTTTTCCAATTCAAAACATTTCATTACTGCGTTCATAGCATACTATGTTTTTGGTTAAAGGTGCAATGAATCCCTAAAAAACAAGGAATGCTAAAATCTTTTTAGGTCCATTGTTGGTTATGAACTCAAACATGATCTTTCTTGCCATTTCATTAAGAAGAACATTTAAACACCTTTTTTTGCTAATTACATGCAAAACAATCTTTCTGAATGATGCTTACAATAAAATCCATCTTTTTCATTAATATACAAAGATATATACAAAAATATCTGAACTACCAAGAAAATAAAGAAAATGGGGATAATAACACAGATAATGTGTTACATACAAGCTCATTCCAGAGACCGCAATTTTTTGAATCAGGTTCTGAACTTCCATAAATTTTCAGAGCTTCATTGAACTCAAAATAACTATGTAAATGTATACCTACCGAGGAACTGGCCATGTGTGTTGGGTTTTTGGGGTGGTTTTTGTTTGCTGTTGATTATTTTGGTGGCGGGCTTTGTTCTTTTTTTAAGAGTTTTACCTTCTTACATCCAAAAGCATGAATATGAACCTGCTATGAAATGTCACTGAGTTTTAGAAGCAAGTTTTGAAGAACTCCCATTCAGTTCTTAGAACTGAACAGTTCTTAGAACAGATTCATTATATTGGCTCAACTGATTTTATGTTTTTCATAACATTCCAGAAACTGTGGAGCCCAACTGTTACTAATATTACATTTTTACCTTTAAAAATTAAAGTTGATTTATTGACTTTGGATCTGCTCTACAGAATGCCAGGTTTTAATCTGACACTGTACTTTTCCTAATGCATGGGACTACAGTTTGTCTGGGAGCAGAAGCTGAACTAGCCTTTAGAATTAGACAGGGATTTATGGTTCTCCCTCACTAGTGCAATAGGCTTATTTCTCCCCACGCATACAAGAACAAGCACTCTGGCATCAGCATGATAGCTGTGCAAGAAAGACAATCAGAGACTGCAATACGACAACAAAACATACTTGGATTGATTTGACAGAACAAACTATTGAACTTGTTTCCAGTTTTGAAAATAAATCAGTCTAAGAGATGAGGGATGCTGATGTTAAACCCTGGTGTCGCTACAGAAGTTAACATTAAAGCAGACAGCTTCCTCAGAGCTCCAGAGGAGGGAGTAAGTCTTTGCAGAGGGTTTTCACTGAGAAAGCATTATATTTATTATTCTGCCTCCCTAGAATGGTGATGTTACTCTGAACTCATTATTGCATCACTTAGCCACACTAGATCCCTCCTTACATTTGGTGGCCAAGTATCACTGTACATGCCACAGTTTTATGTATGTTCAAGGTACATTGACTATGTTGGCTTCATGGAAGTCTCAGTGTGGTCCCGTAGCAGTGGCCACACAATGATGTTCTTGAAAAGTGGTGAGTAAACACCTGGTTAATTCCTCCAGCTCAGATCTTTAATGATTAATTAGAATTAGATATATATCTCTCAATAGATTTTTGGAAGGTGGCATATGAGCCAAAAAAGTAATGTTCTGACCAAAAAGTAAAATGAACCCAAGTTCCTACAGCTTATTTGTTTATGGGAGATAACAGGTTTATTGAAGTATTTTTATAAAATAATAAATAAAGAATTACCATAAAGATCAAGCAGTCATGTGCTTCTCTCTGAAAAGGAGTGCAATGTGCTCACTGTTGAAATACTGAACTCAAAGTTAGTACCTCCAAAAAACAAGAGGAAATCTCCAGGTAATGGAGTATCTGCCTCTTGAAATATCTTTTAGCCCATAATTTCTCTTACTCATCACTGCAGCTGGCTGTTGATATGTTCATGTCAAGAACTATCTAGAGTGAACCTTAGGGAGAACATAATGAATGTACGGTTAAATCACCTGGGGAGAAAATTACTGTAACAAAGCACAGGTGAAAAATCATCTGATCAAGGTTTGGTCCTATCAGCTCAGGCTGTCTAGTCTTGCACTCACTGAGAAGATGAACACAGTCCTCTGTCACTAAAAGTAAAGCTGTTAAAGAAAAGATTTTCTGTTCCATGAGATGTCGTATCTGAAATGTCAAAAAGATCAATTTTGTAAAGCCTTGCCTAAGAGGAAAATTTGCTTTGAAATATCCACTTTTTTTCAAAATGTTTTTTAAATAAACTGAATTAATAGCCCCATCTTCTAATCTCAGAGGTCCCTTTTGGTTTAGCTTAACTTCCTCATCTTCTATACTTCTGATTATTCATGATATCTGTCATGTCTATCAGCTACAAAACCACTTCTGTAACAAGCTCAAGCATCCAGGTCCTTGCGGGGTTCTGAACATTTCTCAACTCCCTGTCTGAGGGTGAGACATAAAGGCTGTGGAAAACGTGGCAAAAGCAACTTCATTCGTTTCTGCAGAAGGGATCCTGCAGATCTCAGCCAAATCAGAGTTTTCCAGCTTCCCAGGCTCCTGGGAGCTGAGTGCTGGTTCCTGCATGTTTGGGACTACAGCAGGAAATGTGGGAGACAAGGAGTCCTTATTTCCGAGGGCTCCCTCCACAATCCCTGGATCCCCAGCCTGCCCATTGGACTAGCAGGAAGCCAGGTTTCATTTTACTGGAGTATGTCAAAACAGAAAATCTTTGACAAACTAACGTTTCTAAAAGGGGAAAAAATAAAGGCATTATCAAAAAATTCCTGGTCAACCTTTACTGGTAGAATTCACCTAGTGTTGTTTGATACATAATATTCACAGCCCCAGTCTGGAATTTCTTTCACTTCACAGTGACGTAAAGCAAGAAATAACTATACTGGAACTACTCATGTGTAAAGCAACAGAAAGGAAGCAAGCCTCTAAATATTAGTCTACCAAAACAAGCAATTCACATTGCAAAATTAGATGGCAGGATAACATTTTTGTCATTTTGAACAACTGACAGATAGAAGGGAGGCATGTGAAAATTTTACAATAACTTTCAGGTGAAGAGATGAATAAAACTTACAGGGAATCTGTTAAACAGTTTAATACAGACCTTCTGAAAAGACTGTATGCCTCTGTCCATCACACAGCAGCAGTATACAGAATTCTTTTGTATTTACTTGGAAACGCAATACTGCTTGTGACTGCACTAAAATAGCAGCCACATTTTGAACACACATATTTTTTTTGGTTTTGTACATCTCTTCAGTTGACACAACTAACATTCAGCCTCTAATATGATGTAGGTGAAGAGCATTTTGACAAAAGTAGTAAAGGAAACCTGTTAAATTTCATGTACATGTGGATGCGTCTGTTTTTAACATCTTTTGAAGCAACCAATACTCAGGAAGTGGTTGAAATTCCTTCAGTAGCCCAAGGGATATGACCAACCCCCTCTAGTCTATTCATACATTTGAAACTGCATTTCAAGATAATTTAAACTTGATTATTCTGACCATCACAGAGCCTGAAGATGACAACGACAACAAAGCAACAAGCACACATAACCACCATATTGGAAAGGAACTATTGCATGGTTTTAAGATAAATCATTTTTGTGCAAATTGACATGAAGACTTTATACACTCATCCCCTTATCGCTTTCTGAAATATGCACAAATTATTGACAGATATAGTTTTGCAGATTTCTTAATGAAAAATCAAATTAGTCAATACTTCTTTGTAGTCAAATAACTGTTGGTCTCCTTTAAAGAACATTAAAGCTAATGAAGATTCTTCCATGGCTTTGGTGGTCTTTAGATCTGGCTCTCAAAAAATAAAGTGCCTTTCTGGAGTTACAGAGTAGTCCTGTAAGGTTGCTGATTTTTTAGTAGTTGAAATCAGAAATCCTTGGCTCAAATTCTCTAGAAATGAGCTCTATTAGTATAATCTCTGATTCCTTAACATAAAAGAGACTGGCACTTTCAATGTGCTGTAAAATACCCATTTGCATTATGCCAACTGTATACAATATCACCAGGTCTTCTGTTTAAAGGGAGGTAGCTTTGCAGGATCTTCATGGGAAACAAAATACCCTTTTGGGCACATTCATACAGTTTCTGTGTTTCTATAAGGAATCTAAAAACCTGCTATATTCTCATTTCAAGTGTACTTTTTCGGTAAAAATCTACCAATTACTGATAGAATAGATTGTATTTCAGTCTAAACCACTAGGAGCAGAATATTCACCAAAAATAAGTCTGCAATCTGCTGTACATGCTGTCCTCCTGTGGTTAAAGATGTTGTCTACCTTGGCATTTTTTGTGAAATCCAGTATTTATATAAATAAAACACAAAGCTGTCATACAGAAGCTTGGTCTAGATACTCATATTACACCAGACTCAGTTATGGAAAAATAAAGCTATTATTTCAGATAATGGGCACACATGCACACCTGCTAAAATGCCAAAATTTATAACCTGACATTTGTGCATAATACTACTCTCTAGTTTAGGCAAATTAATACTGAAAAGATCTTTCAGTATAAGGCAGTTGTGAGCGCATAAACATGAAAGTGACAATTTTGTTCACAGAGACCCTAAGATCACCTAAGTCCAACCATTAACCCAGCACTGCCAAGTTCACTCCTAAACCACATCCCTAAGCACCACATCTACAGGTCCTATAGATACCTCCAGGAATGGTAACCCAGCCACTTCCCTGGGCAGCCTGTTCCAATGCCTGACCACCCTTTCTGTGAGGAAATTTTTCCTAACATCCAATCTAAACCTCCCCTGGTGCAACTTGAGGCCATTTTCTCTTGTCCTATTGCTTGTTACTTGGGAGAAGATGTATGAACTCTAATACAAAAATGTGAATGAGAAAATATTTTAACTATTACTCAAACTTGAAAAAAAAAAAAGCTCTAAATTTTCCACAGTGATTGGGCATCTGAAGGTGAAGATGAATGCCTACGATACCTCACTGACAGTAACCGAGTATTTCCAGAGGTACCACTAAGCACTTCTTTGCATGTTGGTGCTCCTAACAACATGATACTCACTAGTGCTTTCCTTCATGTCAGTTTTTTCCTTAGGTCCCATAAGGCTAGTTCATTTCCAAAATGAAATAGTGCAAATACGCCACAACTCATTCATAATAAACTTACTAAGTTCTAACACAATGTGTTAAAATCCCCAACATATTTATAACAGTATGCAATTGCTAAAGAGAGTATTTTCATAGAAAATATCCAAAACACTTTATAAGAGAGGGTACGCATTATCTTCAAATGAGATTTTTTAGTGAGTGTAATGCAGTGAAATGTATGACACAGAACTTTCCTACACTACACAGTAACAAAGAATTCAGAAACCTTTCCACAGAGTATTTTTAAATTTACAGACTGAAGTACAGTACTGCACTCTATTGGACATACTTTTATAATTGTCAATTAGTACAGAATAGTGAAATATGAAAAACCGGACTGGCATTTTAATGCTTGTAGCACTGCATTTCAGTCTGGGTTTTGATATATTTTGCTCAGTCTTGCAGTCTTGTGATACTCAATTGTAACACCTAGTAAGGAATTCAAAGATATAACTAGAAATGTTTTTTAATTAATGGCAGAAGAGGCTTTCTAAAATGTTCAGTGATCGTCACATCAATTTTTTAACTTTTCAGCTTTAAAGTACATTTAATTGAAACATTGCATGTTGCACCTTGATTATGACAGCACCTAAATATATCCATATATATATTAACATATTCATATTCCTGCCTAAATGTTAAGCAAGCAACACATTCCAATCAACCACCATTCTGCTCCTACTGTTGCTGCTGCGCCTGTATATGGGACCAAGTCCTGCTCCACTTATTTGAGAAAGTGGTTTCAGTGGAGCTAGCAGAAATTTTAAATGACTATGTGAATAAATAAAAAATATGTGAAAAAAGAATACCTGTCTGACCTTATCCACCTAAAACACAAGTATTTTGTCTAAACTAGTCATCTAGGATTCTTTTTTGTTTGATTGGAAAGACAGGTATCTCCAGAAGCTGACTCATGAGACAGCTGGGAATGAACCTCTCTGGATTGGTTTATCTAAGCCCTTCACCAATTACTAAGGGAGTCCAAGTCACCTAATTTCTCAATCAAACTTAGGTAAGATTACCTCTGTCCCAAATGAATCTGGTATTTCATAGTGACAGAGAAGCCCAGGAATTGTCATGCTGAACTAACTCCTTCTGAGTTAGGTGGAGATTGGATTTGACACTCCAAAAGCAAACAGTTTACTAGCAAAACTCCAGAGGACTAGGAAAAACTGAATCTGATTTAACATTATCTCCTGTTTCCCCTAAACAGATACTGAACTGGCTCCCTGTCCTTAACCTAGTGGCACAAACCAGCTATCAAGTAACACTGCAGCAGAGGTATAAGAAAAACTGACATATTTACTACTTTTTGTCTGATTTAAAGTTTACAAGTCATCAGGGTCAACATTCCTTTACACCATATATTTTTTCCATAATTTTTTTTTTTCCCCCTACATCAGAACTTATTGCCATTTTGAAGGGGATTGGTTTTCTTCGAAATGCAATTGAAAAAGTGAAACAAATATCAAATTGCATTCCTATCTTTACATCTGTCACAGAATGTAGAAGACTAATTACTGTCAGGTTGCTAGGTATTTTTTATTTTTTTAGTTTTAATTCTTTTTCCAAATATCATGCCTTTTTCAAAGTTAACTACTTCACATTTTCCAAGGTTATTGGAAAAAGTATAACTTCTTCTGCCACTCTCTTTTCCAAAATTGCCGATACTTCCAAAAGTTATTTAAAAGCACAAGGTATCTGAGACAAATTTACAAGGTAGTTCTTAAAAGTCATATGAGTAATCACTTAATTGTTTGGGGGGTGTGTCTGTGTAATATTTAATAGTCTTAGGGAAACTGTTTATAGAATATGTTTTTTAAGGATGTGAGACCTAATGGAAAAAATAAAAATTTGTCAGAGAAAGCTTTGCCCTTTTTCAGCCATCAGACTGTTACATAAACTAACCACTGTCAAACAAGGGTAAGATGCTTAGAAAGTGACCAATCAACAGAGCAACAACTCTATTATTATTTGTACATCTTCACGTAACTGCTTTTGTGATAATTTCCTTAACGCTTCCCAGCTCATTAATCAAGATTAAGCATGAGTCCCTGGATCCACAGACCCTCATCTTCCTGAAAGCACTTAAGACCTTTCCAGCCATAACAGGGCTGGAGGACCGAAAAGCCATGTGACTGCATGGCCAGCTGGACTATTCAGCACTCAATTCAGTAAATAATGAAAGCTTCCCCTCTCTAAAGCTAAAACTTAAAAACAGAGGCTAGATGTCTATCCGGAGAAATCTTAACAAGGCAAATTTCAGAAAAGGTACCCCCTTCTGAAAACCAGTCCCCCCAAAAGTTTCTCAGTCACAACACAGAAGCACTCGAAGCCTCTAAACGTATTTTAAACACCTTGATCAAGATGTTCAGAGTTGCAAATTGTTGAAATACCTCTTAGAGCAAATTGGCACAACCAAATGACAGAAGCAGCAAAAGATAAAGAGCTCAGTTATTTGTTATTGCGGTTGGTGATAGGACAGAAGGGGCTAGGATGAACAACACAGGGATCTGAGGAACTGTCTTCAGGCATAGTGTGACTTTTCTCTGACACATCCAAACTTGCTTTCTGACAATGAAAAACATTTGTGACTAGCCTTTTCTCTCCAATATATAAGAGCACTTTGTTCTTTGATACTATCACTTTGTATTACAGTAGTGCCTAGGAAGGAGGGTTTCCTTTTGCTTAAACAAAAGGAAGAATCACTTTGTGAATGACAGTTTAAAACCTTGCTCTTGCATTAGGATACACACAGAAAAAATGACATAACTGTAAAAAGATACTGTAAGATGCAGTTTCAAACTGAATGCAGTGAGACTGATGATAGGAGATCATGAGGATGGGACAAAGCAGACAGTAGTAAGAAAATGTAATTATTAAGTCAGTTCAAATGCATTTGATTATTTCTAGCATCTAAAATTTTTATGGACTGTAGCTAAATAAATACATACCACATATCCTCAGCAGCTGTCTACTATTTTTTTTTTCATTGGCAGTTTTCTATAGATACAGGGGCTGGGACAAGTCTAAAGGATGGATTTTAAAATAATGAAACAGGTCATTTGACCATTTCAGAAAGAAAACTCCTCTTGTATAGCATATATAGGTCACAAAACACTTAATGTATATAAAGGAATTCTCATTAATATTAGTCCTTGAGAAAGAGGCAATAATATTTTTTTTTTCTTTTGCGTATGGGCTAATGAAGAAAAAAAGAAAGAATTTATTTAAGAACATTAAGAAGTTCACGAAGTGCTGCAGCATAGCGCAGATGGAGCACAACCTAGAGATCCCCTCCAAAAGCCAGTGATTTCAGAACTTGACAAACTTCCCTCCCAACGAAAGATTCTGAGCAAGACCATAGAAATTAGTAAAAAAACATTCTCAACAATCTATAAGCAAGAGACAATTGGAGGAGAAAAACAATCTTACAATTAATGAGAAAAACAGTGCCTTGTTGAGGGATGCGCTTGTGTCAGAATGCAAAAGGCACAATTACAAGCTAAACAGTCAAATGGGGAAAGCATTTCCAATGTAGAAAGGGACCTCCTCAAAGGAATATTTGTAAAAAGAAGCTATGCAAGCTGCCTTGGAGTCCACAGACATCTGTCATAAGCAGAAGTGTAATGACTATAACCAATCTCTTAAAAATATTAATACTATGAAACACATTAATTAACAATATGAACACTCATGAGACTGAGCCTGTCCCATTGCCTCAGAGCTAGAACTGGCCTGTTATATAGCAAGGATTGTTGTCTGGACTACAGATGGCAAATAATTGACAGAAACAGGCTTCAGGCATGCTTTTTCATCTTTACCATGCAGTCTTACACTTATTTAACTTAGCGTGTACATTTTCTTTTCACTTCACAATATGATGCTGAACAGCTGAAGTGTTCCACACAGTCTGAACTGTCATATGCCATATATAAGATTATTCTCTTTTTCTCTTGCAAGTAGATGCTCAAAATGTAGCATTCTGAAGCTGAACAAAATGAAAAATTTGTGTTTAATAAGTCTACAGCAAAAGACATCTCCCGTGGAGATTATTATCTGACATCCTATTTAATATAACAACGGTAGCACTGTTGCTCCTGAGGAGATCATTATCCCGTTTTGCTGTATCTGAGGGTACTACGTTATGCAAATCAACACCAACATGTCCCTTCATGAGTGTTTTGAACAAATCCTATTATCCAGACAAAGTGATTCTTTTCCACTGTCAAAACAGTAAGTACATACAAAACAATCATACAGTCAAGCGTCTCTGTCCATGGTAGCATTTTTAAAGGCTGCCTATTACCAGGAGATGTTGATACGGTAATTTAAAAACCAGAAAATAATTAAAAACAACAAATGGATACATATTACATTTCCGAATTATTTAAGACATAAACATGAACAACCACTTATTTTCTTAGGAAGTTAATGGGAGCTCCTCCAAAGCCTTTGCATAGTCTTTGGCTTGTGTTCCTACCTGTGAACAGGAAAGCAGGAGATTTCCTTTCAGGCCCAAGAGGGCTGAAATCTTTGGCATGAGCTCCAGTGCTTTGTCACTTCCGTTCATAGGCAGCAAAGTCAATATTTTAAAGGGTAATTTTTTTTGTTTAAAAATAAATAAAGCCCATCATAAACTGTATAAAAACAGGGAATATTTCTGAACTATAAAGACTGCCTATTTGATTCATGTTCCTGGTAATCTTTGCTCCTTTTCTCCTCCCAGGAATAAATTTGCTCCTGCAACCTTTATTCGTATGAAAGTAACATTTGCAAATGTGCACTGAAGTCAAGCCAAGCTAGCTCTTATGGGTCAGACTGTAAGCCCCTTATTCCTACCGCAAAACAGTTGTGCAAGTCTTTCAGATGACAAAAAATGAGCCAGTTTACATAACTGCTCATCAGTGTGAATAATGACAGTAATGAGGCCATAAATTGGAACAGTGAGGAGACTTGCTAGCATTAGCTAATTTTGTAAGTATATTCAATTGAAAGTACAGCAAAATAAAAATATTTTGCATTGTGAAAGCTGAACTTGATGTTGCTGAATTATTTTCAGCCAGAATGAGTAGATGCAATTTGATGCTACTTAGTGTATTGTAGAAAATATTTTCTTTCTGTTTTTCCTTCTTTTATTTTGGAAGGCTGCAATCTGACACGTACACCACCAGTCAGTCTTTGGCACTTTTATCTGTACAGATGTCCTTTATTCTACCTGTCTCTCTTCATCTGTGTTTCCATTGTTCAGAAACAGTGTTATCCCAATGTTTCAAATAATAAAATCATGCAGAAGATTAGAATCACAAACACATACATTTATTTTCTGTCTTTGCCTTTCATGTTATGCAGTAACAGTCTTACCCTACAAATAAACCTGATACTTTGTTCTTAAAACTGTCAGTTAACATCTTAAGCAACATAGAGAAATCATAAGCATTCTGCAAAGACTGCAGGAAGAGAAAGAGAGAAAGAGAGAATCAGTAAAATTCAATCATCTCCAGTAATTTTTAAATGTAACTAATGGGTTTGCAGATGATTCATTAAAAAAAATGATATGTTTAATCACTAAATGATAACTATTTGTAATGATGAGGTGATTTTATTGTCATCTAAAGGCCAGAGAGATAGCTAAAGCACATCAACCATAAGATGTGTAGCTATTTAGTTTCTTCCAAATTTTCTGGGGTTTGGAAGTACAAAAGAAGATTTATTATTAGCCCACTCTTGTGCTACTAAGTAATATATTAATGTCTGAAAACACTGACAGTTGAATACCATCATAATTTTCATGGGTTTTGGTTAAATAACAATTACTAAAGCATTTGGATGCTCAAACTGTAAGCTCGGTATCTGTGTTTTTAAACCATTTAACGTGTTTTGCACACCTATATATCAATTGGAAGATATCAAAGGAGTAACTTCTACTGATAACTGGTAGGCTATAATGTACAAGAAAAAACCCCAAAGCTAAAACCATTGCCAGTGCAGTGTTACTACACTGGGTATTTTCCTGGGTATAGCACTTCTCTAGCAGGATCTAATTTTTACAAAGCTCACAGAAATCCAGTTACCAGAGGCATTTTAAAGAAAAATCCATCTTACTGCAAGACTTTTCAAGACTTACAGCAAGGCAAAAATCTCTAACTGTAACCTACAGTAGGAAATAAGTCACTATATATGTGATCATCTGGTTTCCCTCCTTATGCCTTGCTTTGTTCTTCTTTTTCTATACATCCATACTAGCTCATCTTGTGAACTCTGATGTCTCAAAGCATTTTTAAACCAGTGAACGAAGGGAGTAAGTTCAGGAAGAATGAAGGCGGGGAAAAGAAACCTCTGACCTGGTATTACCAAAAAAAAATAAACAAACAAAAAAAAGACACTAAGATGAAAACAAAATAGTGCCATGGATTTACGTATGGGGTTTTGATGGAAACTAGGGCTGGGTTTTAAATCAAAACTCACCATCTCAAAACCACTTCTTTTCATCCGCCTGCAGGACTTGAGGTAAGTACGTATGCGTTTTCTGGCACGCTCTTGATACTCAGGGAATTGTCGCCTGCATGAGTCAATGATAGCCTGGATCTTTTCTTTGGGCTGCTTAGAGATTGGGACCATTCGGTCCAAGTTTTCATCTACAAACAGCCTGACAAACATCTGTTGGCAAGAGGGAGACAGAGGAGATGGGTTTGGAGGGCGGCTCTCTTCTCTTCCTAGCTTCCTGTCTTGATTACTGATAGGAAGACATTTTTTCTATCCACTGAAGAGCTTTGTAATGGGAAGCCAGAAATATTAAGCAAACAGTTCTTTAAAGTGTTATTTTCTGGGGGCCGATTAAAAAAATAGACAAGAAAAGAATAGTCTATAGGACACAGAACTTGTGAGATAAACCAGAACAGACTGTGAAAACAAGCACTGCTTAAGTTTCATTATTAACAATAAGCTGTGATTGCTAATCGTTTTGTAGAACTGATGCTCACTTTTTCGTTTGAACAATTGCTTGTGTTTTCATGCATAATTACATACATTGGGAAAGCAATAGAGAACAGCTGACCACCAGAATGGTCTTCTGATAAACTAGCTACAGCCCCTTTCCATTCAATGGGTGAACATGCACATACACACATCCACATACACACACACGGGCGCACATGCACACATACAAAACAAAGCTTTGTTTTCCTCACTGGTAAAGATGGCACTCTGCCTTAAAATTCTAAATAAAACACAGTAAATCTGTTTTCTGTTGGCAAGAGTTCAATGTGCATTAAAATAATAATTGAAACAAAAATCCTGCAAATTAAATTAATGTGCCTTTAATATTGTCAAACTTACCCATAAATAACAATGTAAAGGAATAGCAGAAGTAAACAAGACAAGTGCAAGAGGACTTACGTTAAAAGCTTTCAGTCGCTCAGCTTCTACCCCATCTGACTCATTAACCTTCTCAGGATCTTCCTGTTCATCATGGTCATCCTCATCCTCATCTCCTCGATTCAGAGACAGATCTTCAGCACCTCTGCCTACACTCTCATTCTTGCCAGAGTCATAGCTTGAATAGCTATGTGCAGGGGACTGAAAATAGACAAAAAGAATATGTTTGTAAAAATTCAGCATGGAAATAAGGTCTACTCATAAAAATGCTTTATAAATATTTAAATAATTCCATGATTTCTTTTTATTCTTTATTATTAACATAAAGTGCTTATAATTCTTGTAAGAGCAATTCCCAATAACATTCATTTCAGTACTTTAAAAAACGTGACCGGCTGCAAATTCAGTAAATCAATTAACAAATGAATTACCTATGATGATTACAGTTAACATGAGATCTTTGCTATACAACCTTGTTTAAGTACTACCTGCAGAAGTATCTTACAAATACCAACTGCCTTGTATTGGACAAGATGTAAAGAAGGGGCAGTTAATTTGCACAAAACTGTGAAGGATTAAGAATTACACATTTAAGGCAAAGAGAATTTAAGTAGGAAACACTGATATTGATCCAATCGATATGAATTATTATCAAGAGCTGCAATAATTTATTCAAAACATGGAGATGATTATGTTCTGGTTTCACCTGCAAAACACCAGAAAGGATTAGAAATGTGTAGGTTTGTTATGTGTGTAGATTTTGAATGCTCTTCTGAGAATCATGTAGTAAAACCATTTTCTCTTTGCATATCAGCATTCAGAACTTCCCCCTGAGCAGAAATTCAGATTGCTGGATGAAACAGATGACCATCTCATTAAAGCATACACATTTGTATGACCAAAAACTTTTCAATTACCAAAAGTCAATACTTTGCATTTTCCCCTGAAATATCAAGACTTCAGTTACCTGTTTCCTCTGCATGCACTTCAAACTGCAGACCACAAAAAGATACTAGTAAGAAGCCCTCTACAACTTAACACTTAAAGATCAAAGCTTTCCCTGAGTCACACAACAGTATCAGAAAGTATCTTCACCAGAACCATCAGATTCATGTTTATATAATTCAGAGCACAATTTTACTTCTAGAATATTTAAATCCTGTAATATTTAAATATTTTTCTCTCTTACTTCAAAGTAAGTTAATACTGTAGTCTATTAACATCAGAGTCCTAAATCAAGTGCTACATGAGGAACTTCACATACACACTTTTTCAGGTGCCTTCTGCCTCAATGTCACCAAAAGTCAGGAGCATAATGTCTCAAACAAAAATACATTTCAAATACTGAAAATCACATGCCTTCATCTACATTTTCAGCTTCTTAAAAACGTCTTTATTTCAGGGTGTTTTCACCAACAACAAATGTAGCTGGGCACTGAGGTTGGAGGGAAAGGCCAACAAAACCATTCATCTTTAAGGTATACTTGCTTAATATTCTTACTCCCACCTTCCTTTTTTCTTTCCCTGTTTTTACTACCATCTTATGTTGGCCCTGTAGTACACCACTGGAGTCACTCCCATACATTTCCTTGCCTTGACTTAACAGCACTCATACCCCAAGCCTTCCTTTTTTTATCTATCCTCCCTAGACTATATACTGACAGTACAAATCCCCTGGGGTTCCACTTTTTAATCCCTAGTGCTCCTAACATCAGATCTTGCAGCCTCTCTCGTCCCCTTCCTTGAGTCTCTTCAGTGTTGAGACCACTCTCCATTCCCTCGACCATTACTGCAGATGTAGGGAGAATGAGAAAACACTGAAAGAAAACAGAAGAGCCATCCTCTGGATACAAACACCTTCAACAAGTAGCGAGCTCACCATCACCTCTTCCCTTCCTACAGCCTATGACTGCACAGTTATGAGGCAAGAAATTATTGAGGGTTCAGCATGAGATAGACATGAGATAGCATGGGAAGGTAAGACCTGGGAAAGCAGTAAAAAAGACCTGTTCCTTTTCTTGACATACTGGTATTTTGTTCTGTGAAGATGATGAATATCTACATTGCTGCCCATTCAGGCAACTCCTCCCTGTAGGAGGTGTTGAATCCACTGAATTATCAGACTTCAGTAGAATATGGTTCCATCCTGATAGGAGATGATGTCTATAACATAAGTGTCTAGCATATATAAGCAACCGTGTTTAACCTGGCCAATGGCTACAAGAAGGCCAGCAGCTATAGCGTAAGCAAGCTGTTATGAAGGGAAAAAAAAAAAAAAAAAAAAAGAATGATATTCCTTGATCCTGAAGAAATTCCCAGAAGAAATGTTTTGAAAAAGATGGTTACAATTGGTAGACTTACTGTAATTGTGTCCAAGTGCTGTGCAGTGGAAGCTCTGACTTATACCGCAAGACTTGTTCTTTTGTACTTTGTTTCCCCTTGTGCTACAGCATGCAGAGGGCTTCTAGATAATTAAAAAGCTATTCCATGTGCTACGTGCCACATAAAGCTGTAGAAGCTACTGCCCTGAAGAACCCTACCGTCTGAAACCCTTATTCTGCAAACACTTGATTTCACATGAGTCATTTTCATCAGACTAAATCCAATTAGACTACTCCTGTGCATAAACTTAAACAGATGCAAAACTGATTTCAGTATGTACATATGTTTGGGCTGGATGCCAAGATCATAAATTATGCACCAGGACTGAGATTTGCTTTTGAGAAGGAAAGAAATTCAGGCCAAAATGGATTAGCTATGTCTCTCAAAAATGCAATAGTTGTGGGCTTTTTTAAAGAAAGTGTCGCATAAGGAGCCTTTTCCAATGACTTCTCCAAAATATTTATTTCAATAACAACTTTAGGATCTTAAATGAACCGTGGAGAATAACATACTCTGAGAAAGTTGCATGGCAGGAATCCATATTGATTCATCATGGATATGAAGACTGTGTACAGTACCAGGAAAAAAAAGATGGGGGTTTTCCTAGCTCTTGTCAACAAACTGAGGGAAAAGGTTACAAAAGCTCAGATAAGAATAAATTTTCTACTTTTTTTATTTCTAGAAAGATGAATATTGAGTCAGAGAAGGAACAGACTGTTTCACTTGTGTTGACTCTGCTGTTGTGTGAAAGCTGATAAGCATTTTCTTCTGGTACTCTACTAAGCAGCTGCAGCGCTAAACAAATATGGAGGAGGACAGCAGAGGACAATTTTTCCTCAGTACACATTCTCCAATTTTAGGTCTTGCTCTGTCATTTCAAAAGGCTGCTTTGCCAGACAGGAACCTGCTCATTGATTCCTGTACACCCCTTGACACGCCTGTTTTTATGGTCCTGCAGTGAGATAGGTCAGAGAAGCGATGGTGGTTAAAACGTTTTGGGGTTTTTCTTGGGGTTGCTTTTATTTTCTTCTGCCAACCTGTTTAAGATCAGGATCAGTTCTTGGCTCCAATTCACTACATGAAAGCACAAACCTTGGTGCTGACAGGAGACTGTAAGCATGGAAGGAGTAGAGGGAGCATACACATCTCTGTTGACAGCAATGCAAGATTAAAGCAATCATGGAGCGGAAGAATTCGTAGACACAAGATGTTTCACAGGCGAAACCTTTGTGCTTAACAACGTGGGTTGGAAAAGAAAGTGGCAGCAACGTAAAATAAAAAATCATTCAAGAACAAATGAGGCCAAGGCTAAGGACACGAGTATTGCCTCCCCCAAACATTTAGATGATTATAAAGTCATCTTAAAAATACTGAGATGTTGATGATATCTTCTGACCATTTTGTCCTTGCCTTTTTCTGAAGGTACTGAGCTCATTATTTTAATCTCTTCCTTGCAATAATAAATATTAGACACTTCTGCTTTATAAAAATAAAAGTAAAGGTCCTTGCCTAACAACCTGCTTTCAGGAGCTTGTGACATGAAATACCAACATCTTCCAATACATTCCAAGCCAGCAACAAAAGTGACCTGAAGTAAAGTAAGTGTCAAATCATACAATAAAAGATCTGGGAGGACATCACAGTGTCATCTAGTTCATTTTGCTGCCACAGAACAAGGTCAGAAGGTCATTCCTGACCACTGTTTGTCTGGTTGTTATCTTAAGACTTTCAGTGACAAAAATGCCATGCATCCCCCAAACAATATGCATCAGTGTTTCACTGTCTTCAGAATTACTAAAATATTCATAACACCCCTCACTGACTTTCATAAACAGTGATAAGACTATTTCTTTTTTACCTGTCTACCACATACCACAATGCAGGACAGGTGTACCTGGAGAAGAGAGCATCTCTTCCCTTTTTACAAGAATCTTTCAGACATTTGAAGACTGCTATCATGTTCCCTCCCCTCAGTCTTCTCTTACAAATAAATTTATTCATGCTATGGAACTCATTCTTACTAGTCCGCCTGTTCTTTATTTGGTCTGAAACTTTCTCAAACAGCAACTCCAAAAACTGCAGAGTGTATACCATTTGAGGCCTTTCTATGGAGGACATATTAATTTATTGTTTGACTGATTCCTAACATGCTTACAGCAGAAAAAGCTTATCACTGTATTTTCAAGATAAAAAAATACCCCATACATGCTAAAGGAAGTAATGCAGAAACCTCATAGCTGCCAACAGAAGTCATGCTGTTATTCTGTGAGAAATAAAGCAGAAGTGATCCAGAACATTAATAAACATAAATTCTACTATAGTGCCCCAATGCCTGGTAGGCTCAGACACTGGCGTATGGCCATCAGACATGGTTTGGAGGATGATGCCATGTGAACTCACTGAAGGAGGCTTCTCCCAGTAACTGATAGCGAAAGACTCTTGGCTATCTTGGTGAGTGTACAACGAAGGTTCTTGATTACTAGAACAAAAGTTATTCAGTGTCAGAAAGTTAATTACTGAGGCTGGTTATTTGTAATGACCAAAAATAGGAAAAATAATGGCTTTGTGATTTTTTTAAAAATGCCTAAAGGGGACAAAGCCTCTGAAGGAAGCACAGCAGATTATTTTTTTTTAAATGAAGCTTCATTTTTCACATTTACATTACATTTTACATTTACATACAGTTGGATAGTGTGTAATTCTTTCAGTTGTTACATTAGACACCTGCAAACCACAGCATCCTGTGAGCTGAAAAGATCTGGAGATTTGAAGTGCTGACAAGACAGTAGTAGTATGGAAAACATAATGCATGGAAGGGAAAGGAATTGTGAGGTAGGCAGAGATGAAAACACTCTACTGGCTATACATGGTTTCTGTTCTAGAAATCTTCCTCCACAAGAGTTACTAAATAGAATTTTTTAATGAGTAAATAAAAAAATAATCTGACATTGACAGAGTTCTGCTCATCCCCTCAGTTGTACCTCCAACCCTTTCTTCCTTATCTTTCTACATCTCAGTCTTTCCCCTGTACCACTACATACACAAAAGACTACAATTTCCACAGTTACTCTTGCAGATTACATGTCCTTTTGCACATATTTTCCCATTGTGCTATTGTGTATATTTTTTATAGAAGTCATTCCTATGATTCAGAAAGTGATTAGAATATTCTTATGACACCAGGTTTGAGTGCTTCAAAGACTTTTTTTTTCCAGATTGTCAATTAAATCAGAACTCGATCTGAATTTTTTATTTCACATGTACATTTTCAACTGATTCTACATATGACAAGGTTTTTGAAAGAAGTGTGACACACTGGATTTCAGTGAACTGACTGTGAGTAAGAAGCATGCATTTATTTGACATAAAAACAAAATTAAAAGGCTAAGCCTGTAAGGTGAAGGGAAAAATTATGTCCTATATCTTCTCCGTAAAATTATATTTGAAATCAATATTTGAATTTTTTTCAAATTTGAAATGCAAAATATTTGAAATCAATATTGGATTCTTAGTGTTCCACTTCCTTTCCTGCAAAAACTATGTATTTTCCATATTGCATGGAACTGGCCTACAGGAGGGAGTGGGGTGGTTTTTTACATTAAATCTATAACATATGTAATATAAATAACACATAAAGAAAACATAAAATACATTTGCCATATGTGCCCTTTTGGTATTAAATGAGGTTAAGCTATGAATTCAAACGTTCCTATCTTTTCCTTTCAATTCAAACCGTAAAGCAGGAGGCGTAACTTCAAAACCAAGGTTCAGCTATTATTCTAAGCAATCCTCTTTCAGTTTTTATAGATAGAGGTCCAGCTCTCTATTATTTTTCATTAATATGCCATTTTTTCCACAATACCTCTTAAATCCTATACCTTTCTCTCCTCCAGATTTTACTGTTATTATAATTTTTACACAGCCCCCTTAAATGTTCAGACTACCACGTGTATGGAACCTTACTGCCCATCATTTTTTTTCTCATTATGTAAAAGACTCTGAAGCCTCAAACACAAATCCAGCTTCTCACCATTTATTTCAAGATCCAGTTAACTTCATTTTTATAAACTTGTCACGTATTTGCTCATCTTACCCATATCTTTGCATCTGACTATGACCAGTTTACTCTTCTTGTTACACCACAGTTGGCCTTTCCAGCTCCTTCATAAAATGTCTCCCTTGCTAATTGGAAGGCGTCATTGTGTATAATTCTGCTATTTGGAGCATGAGGCTAGCAGCATTTTTACCGGAAGAGTGGAGACCTGAAATCTAGGGTTTCATAGGTATGACTCTTATAGAGTGTTACCTAACATGTAAAGTGTTGTGGATTGTATAAGACATTTTAAAAATTTGTATTATGCTGAAATACTAAAAGATGTTTTGTTTGCTTTGTGTTAACAACGTGAGCTCCAGGAAGACAACTGTTCAGTTATTTACAATAGGAACTAAGAAATAAAAAGATTTTTCTCCTGAATTATCTTTGACATGGTCTTTTCTCCAGAGGCATTTTTTTTACAGTAGCCACTGAGAGAACAGTGATTGTTCCTGAGACTACCTACTTATTCTTTCTCAGTAATTAGCCAGTCTATTATCTGTTTGCTTATAATATTCAACAGAAGCATATTTATTAGCAGTAAGTAGAAGTAAACTGTAAATTACCCAGACACTTTCATTCCAGCAGGATTTATCTGGATAGACAGACATTTGGATAATTGAAAGATAAGAAATAATTGAAGGAACCCCTGAAACACAGATCTTCTTGTGCTATATTTTTTCCTTTTAGCTAAAATATAGTCTACCCTAGGTCTATCCCCATTGGTATTGACTGACATTATTGAAATATATCACTTTGCCCTAACAGAAATAGCCTCAGAAATAAAGTAGAGAGTGAAAACAGAGAGGCAGCTAAGAATTCTCAGTCAAGTAGAAGAATGAAGTGTATTTAGAGGTGATAGTTAAGTGAGCTTCTTTCTAATTCACCCACAACCAAACTCTTATTACCTGATTCAAGAAGGCTCCTGCTCCTTGCCCATTCATTCTGGAGGAGCAGAATTCTTGCAGGATCAGATTAAGCATGTCCAAACCTCCCTAGCCCACCAGTGTTGAGAGTATCAGGGCAGAGCCAATTTAACAGAGCAGGACACTCGCCTACCTCTCACAGCGTTTGTTTTACAAAGTTGTTTTATTAATGACAGAATTCCTGTCACTGATGTAGGAATACAGGTATTTTCAACCAAATACTATAAAAAGCTAGTTATATAACCTCCAGTAAGTGGTCATGTTGCAAAATGTGGCTGCTGTGGTTTTGGCAAAAATACAGAGTCCCTTGTGGGATTTGAAAAGTCAAATCTAAATGGTGACAGACTTAAATAAAAGCCTCAATTATTTTTGGCATCATAAATCACTATTTTGAAAGTTTAGAAGGATCTGTCAGAGTTTCTGTGAATTTGAGAAACAGAGTCTGCCACATAGAAAAGCTCCATCACAAAATTCGGGATTTCTGCAAACCGCAAGCCAATAGAGGATTTAAACTTTTCCTTTAGTACACCCCAAATCAAACCAGAAGATCTTATTTAAAATGTTATACTCTTGTAAAAGCCTACCTTACAAAAAACCCAAAACAAACAACAACAAAAAAACCACCTCAAAATACAACACCAAAAAAACCACCTACCTTATTATCAAAGGTAAGGAAACTTCATCAGCAGTCTCTGTGAAGCCAAGAGTGTGGGAGGGTCCCATGTAGTTCTTGTGCTTTTGGTTAAATGCATCAATCAAAAACTTCTATTGGAAAACTACCATTTCTAATTTTTGGTGAAATTTTGACCTTTTGCCAAGAACCTTTAGTTTCCACTCAGATTCCACAGCCTTCCATTTGTCAAGGTTTTTTCATTTTCTCTTTTGTTTTTTAAATGAAATAGCGATAGTTTATATGGGGAGTAGGGAACGTTTTTCTTATGAAATATACTTCAGCGACTACTGAGGTTCCCATTACAGGCAGGTAGTGACCATTTTTGACCACCAATTCTCTGGTCATTTGTTAAACAACTGGCTGGTAAGACTACTAGAAACTATATTGCAAAAACACTGGGCTATTCATTTCTTCTCATTCTATTCAAATTGAGAATGAAACCTCTAATGTAGGCAGCACATTTAGGAAGTAACTAAGATGGAGAAGACCTATATAAACCTGAATATCACAATGACAATCACAATGCAAGCCTTAAGGCTCTCACTCCTCTCTTTGCAGCCTGTCTTCATCTAAGTGACAGAAGAGTAAGACATAGCTGAGCAAGTCTACAGGAATATAACAAACAGCCAAGTTTCACAGGCACTCTCCTGCAAGGTAGCAGCAGCAGCCCTGAAAAAACCCATAATCCTTGACAAAATTCAATCTATCCTTTTAAAGCCCATTTACTAGCCAACAGTTATATCCCTACTGTTACAAAATATCCCAAATGGCTGCTATCTTTCAAATCAAAAATAGTAACTGAATATTACAGCTGCAGTCACAGCCTCTGAAGTCTGACTTAGGTACAACATTATTGTCAGCAAAAGCAGGAACTGAGATACAGGAGTGCAATAATTTCTGGGGTAGTAGTTTAAATGTCCTAAGCTCAATGTTTTATTTCTAGGATTTTAATTTCTTAGTAGTATCTGCATGCAGAAAAATAATGCTATTGTAAATACAGATAGAACAGGCCTCCACATCAACATAGCATCATCAAATACTCTATTTTAATCTTGAGCACGTTGCTGCTGGAAAACCTAAATAGAAGAATACCCTTCCTCACTTTAACAATAAGGAATATGTAGAGGAATGAAGCTGGGTTCGTTATCATTGATAATATACAGCTGTGGGCTGGCTTCAGGGGCGGCGGGTTGGCTGATGTAGGTAAGGTGCAGCTGTGGCTGGTTCTGCTAAGTGGTTGGGCAGCCAAGGAAGAAACAGAGAGAGCACGTGCCTTGCGTGAGGAGAGACTACGAGAAGGCAGCAGAGGGACTGGCATGAAGGGTATGTTGGTATGTGGTGGTGAAAGACCTTGTTGCAGCTGGCTAGTTTGGAGAGTGCTGCGACAGGAATACAAACCACATGCAGTTCACTGGTTTAGTTATGGGTCCTTTGTCAAACATCTACAATGAACTAGAAAACTGCCATAATCTGTTCTTTCTTTCCCTCGTTTGTTATTCCTTCTGTTCATGCCTGTTGGTTCAGTTTAAACCATTTTTTCCAAGATGCTTTCTCCTAAAACCTTTCATTCTTTTCTTTCTCTTTGAACTCATTAAGCTTTTAGTTCTTATTGCTTCATTCTCCTCTTGCATTTTTCTCTTGACTCTCATACGATTTCCTTCCATCTTCCTCCCTGAATTTCTCTTTGCTTCCTCTTGCCATCAATTTAAGCTGTGACACCAAGAGGGTTCATTAAACTGTTCTCTTCTTCAATTACAAACATGAAACATAAGGCTATTTTCTCAAGTCTCAAAGCATTAATCTGCTCTGGGAAATTACGTGCTTATTTGTGAACAACATCCCTTGAATCTATGACTGTCAGCTACAGTTAAAGCCCTTGCTAAGAGAACTACAACCACAAAGATTCTAAAGACTTTGTACCTGCCCCCTTACTCCACCAGCTTTTTATTCCTCTTGCTCTAAACCATGACAGTTTTCGACTTCTCCATAGCAGCTCGGGTGTATGCAAGCTTTTCCTGTGTGCAAAGCAGTGTTCCCAAGGAACAAACACATCTGCAGGGGAAAGAGTTCAAGTTATATCAGGAAGTCAGGAGATTTTTTTTTTTTTTTTTGGACACTTACTTTCACCCTGCTCCCCTATCTCTGTGCATCCCAGAAAAGCTGGAGACGGAAGCTATGTAAAAGGCTTCCAGGTTGTACAAAGTTTCAAAAGATATTTCCAGAGAGTAACAGCAGAGACAGATGTAGGGATAATAATACATCACTACTGCAAGGTTTGTGTCACAAGAGCAGCACCAAATGAGAGGAACATTTGTTTTAACTAGGTAATGGAAAAGAAAGAAATGAAGATGAAGAATGCCTCTGTCCCATTCTTGCCAGGACTTTGGCAAGAATGCTATCTGAGGTCCAGGAACTAAGTTACTCCCTTACAAAGTTTGCCAAAGGCTACACAGCAGCTGGACTTAATCACATAGTTATATGCTAAGCTGTGAACCTTTATTTTCTAACAAGGAAGGAGGAGAAGCATTTTTTTTATCCTAACTCATATGAGTAAGAGCAACACAAGACAGAACAAAAGTGGGAAATAATGAAGAACTAAAAACTATGATCAGGACAACAGAGGAATAGGGTTTAACAATGGACCTTTCTTGGTATGCTCTTTGTGAATCTATCCTAAGTCCTTCACTGGGCTGATTTTCTCTTCCTACTTCGTTCCTACAGCATGGCATTTCAGAGGTTCTCCCACATTTCTCCTTTCAAGTCTGAGCATAGCAGAAGTACACATGTTTGGAAAGAAAATTAAAATTCAGTTAGTGGAAGCAACAGAGAAGGGAACTCCAACTCACCTGTCTCCATTGTTGGAGACAAATTTAGGCTCTCCCTCCTTCAGTTTGTGTTCTCAGTCACTACAATCATATGTCAGAATAGGTGAGAGGAGACAGTCCTGTCACTCTTCTGATTATGAGAGTCTCACTGATCATTTACATCTTCAGAAGTACAGATTAGATGAAAAAAAGATAGTAATGGTAATGCATTGAGAGACAGGCTCATGCAAAAAAACAAAGCTAATTGATTAATGACATGCATGTAACCCAAAATAATCTGTTCAGTACTGAACAGCCATTTACAACTGATCCCAGTAACAGTATGACATATTAAAAACTGATTTCTTTGGGAGAAAGCTAGGAATGCAACAAGGGCACAACAGCAATTAGTTGCTTATGCAAGAGAGGAGCAAATTACTTACAGAAAAGTATAGGGCACAACTACAAAATGAAGGACTAGCTTGTTCTTGCTTTTCCTTTCTGCCTTTTGCCTCTATCTGCTTATAGCAGCAACCTTGTTTTTTCTTTGCTGAGCTTTATAAAACATCTGTGGAGGTAAATCAGCTGGATTGCATTAGCAGCTAGGTCTGGAAGACAGAAACTAATTGTCTTAATTATTGCTTAAGAACCAAGTGGGGAGATTTAGGACTCAAGACCAATCAAAGGGGACAGATGAAGACAGGACTTCTCAACTGGGGAGGGGGCTAGTTCATAGTTTGCAATAGTCTGACACGGGAATAGCTGAGATGTTTGTAGCTGATGCTGACAGAATAGATTACTAATTAGTTCCCTACTTATCTGGCACAAATAAATCCTTAGAGTGATTTGTAAGAAATGATGTAGTTTGACCTTTTTTGTTTAGTGAAGGAGAAATAAAGCATTTATTGTATGAGTAAGCCAGATGTATCGCTTAAGGTTAGCACATGACAGCAACCATTAAAAAATTGCAGGAGAATTTCTCATAAAGGCAATCTCTAGCCATCAGTCCTCCAGACCAATGAATCCTTAGGATTAATACAAAAAGAGCACCAAGAAAGGAACAACAAAAGAATATTTCAGTCCTAAAGAAATGTTGACTGTGCTTCTGCTAAAGACACGGCCTGACATTTTGGGGGTGGGGGATGGAGGACAGTAATATGAAATGCGTTAAACATGATTCCCAAAATAAAAGGCAAATCCTGATCAAACTATTCAAGGACCCAATTCTAGCAAACAAGTTCTTCCTCAGATGAATCAGAGAGATCACAGTAGCTTTCTAAATCCCTACCAATATCATTAAGTATGTCTAGTGTAGCATAGCTTTCATGGTACCATCCTGAAGAAATCAGAAACTCTCATTATAATCCATAAATTTACCTGCTCAAGGTGGTACAGTGCTTTCTAACTTGTACAAACATAACAGTTGGACTTGATGATCTTAAAGGTCTTTTCCAACTCAAATGGTTCTATGATTCTATATATTTGATGCAGAATTGAGCTGAAAATTTTGGGTGGCCTGGTTATAAACGAACCCTGGCATTTTATATGCAGCCTGTTAAACTCTTAGGCTTGTGAGAAGAGAATCATCCTGCTTTCTCCAGGACAGCGTGGCATAGTGTAAGCTCCCAGAACAGCTACTGTTTGGAAAAGAAATTGTACTTCCAAACTTGATTCTGTGCTCCAGTACTCTCTGTGATTTCTTGTAGTTACATAATCCTTGTTTACTGCAAAATGTTTCTGTCACATTGGTACTCAGAGCTCAGTCAGAGGGAACCATAAGCAGTCAAACAGCACAGATGTTTCCAAGATGATCTAATAGACCTAGTTTGTAAAAGCTCAAACTCATTTACAACAAACAGTATTTTTAGCTTCTATTAGAGGAGATATTTTGAGTTGTAAATTCTAGAGACCACTTTGTTACATGCGTTCACTTTAGCTTACTAAATTAGTGCACAAGGCTCAGCTCTTATCACCATCTAGCAATGGAGAACTCTCCTAGACAAGTAGAAAATCCTATTTGGCAAAACTCCACTTCCTCCAAAGAACCACATCCAAACCACATTGTTGCAGAGGACGAGTTCTGGGAGGAAAACCAGCTAGAAGTGTACCGGAAAAATGGAATAAATCAGAGCAGGCAGTGCATTTTCTCATATTGATATCACAACACAATGCCTGACCATGCAGCAGTGAACAGCTATAAAAACTGCTTTGTAACTTGCTCCAACCCAAATGATTTAGTCTTCCCCCTGCACCCCAAAACTCAGGTTGATCCTATATTAAGTCAGTCATGAAGAGAACTAACTGAAAAGTTCAGATCCAGATCTGAACTGGCCTAAAGCTTTAAAAGTTTGGTTCTGTTTGTATTTGCTTTCTTACATTATATGACTCCTACTTTATCCTTAGCTTCCATAGATTAAATTGAAAGAATAAAGAGGAAAACAAAATAGAATATATTTTTAAAAATAAAAATAAGTCATCCATATGTCTATTTTGAGAAAGTGTCCCCCCTCCCAGGGCGAAGCTGCCTACACAGTGTGCTCACCCTTTCTCCTCTTTCACAGAGCTCTACCTGAGTTCAAGACATGCACTGCTGTGATCCACAGGCTGAGATTCTTTTGCAGTATGAATGAGGAATATAACTCTCATCTGCTGTATTTTACTAAACACAAATACAAGATGCACAGAATGTGAGAGACAGAAGAGTTTTCTGTAAACAACCCCATCATTGCCACTGGAAGTGGCATTGACTCTGGTCTGTTGCATGGCCAGGCCACAGGTCAGAAAAACAGTAATGAGGAAATATTTTAAAAAACTGAAAGGCAAGGATAAGTTTAGCAACATTCCCCTTTCCCAGTGAGTAACCAGATTTAATGAACCAAAGCAGAATGACTGCTTTTGCACATGCACTGTCTGCATGGACTTTCCCTTAGTCTGCCAGACCTGCTGCGTGCATCCAGCACCATTAGCATCATCCCTGCAGCTCTCTGAACTTTCCTGCATGGAACTTGCTTTCTGCCTAGTGAGCTGCATCAGAGACAGCTCAGAGCTGATTACATAGAGCAGAAGGTCATGTGGGGTCGAAAACGCACCCATATACCTGAAGCTGGTTTAGCTGCCAGGATTTGCACTATGATCTATGTACCAAGTTTTTATCCCAAGATCTTTACTGGTTCCTTATGATCAATTAAGTCAACAGCGTCTGTGCTAAGAGTCAGGATACAGTCTAAATTCTGTGGATTCAAAGACAGCTGCACAAAACAAACTCATTTGCTCTTCATGTCTTACTGATTTTTGCGCACATGAGTTTTTGTGATCTAGATAGACACTGGACATTAGGAGCCATGAGCCTCTAAATCTAAGATTTCTCAAAGAAACTGTGATTCAGTTCACCAGAAGGAATTTGTAGGGGGTCTGAAAAGGCTGCAGTGTATTTATTTTGTAGCTAAGAGTTTACAGGCATATTTTCTAAAACACAAACAATAACTTTATGACTCAGAAAATGGTCCCTAAATAGAAGGTTTCCTGAAACACATGTGTACTAGTGCTATTTTTAAAGATATATACACCACCAAGTTTTGCAATGCCAGAATTTATAAAATGAGCAATATTTACTTGTCTGTAAGGCAACATCTGTAACACTACTTTGTATATTTTGCTTTCTGTTACAACTTGGTAAATTACCTGTCAATCTTACAGTCAACAAAATAAATACAACAGAATTTCCTTTTATAGACCCTGGGCCTACAACCCCTAAAGTAGGGCTCTATTTGAACACAAGGATGACACGTGACATAGGACACTAACAGGTTTGTTTTCCACTATTAAAAAGTAACACCATGCAGACAATGAAAGTACGTAGAAATCAATTTGCTTTCACAAATCTGACCTTTTCAGTCTTGTCAAGAAATTCTGCAACTCCAGTACAACTTTTTTTTAAATGAATGTGATGATATGGGTTCAAGCTATTCAATTTTTCTATGCAGTGCTTTCAACAGTGCCATAAGCAACAAAGTACAGGCATGCAACTCACTCTGGCATTCACAGCTCATGTCTACGAGTCCTATAAAGAAGTAGCTTTAATATGTGCTCAGTGATTCCTATTAAAAAATATCCAGTATATTATACTTCAATAGTGTATATTAAATATATCTTCAAAAAGTAGATCTGAAGAAACCTAACTTATGTTCTAGATCCCCAAGCCCTCACCATCATGCCTTCTCCATTTCACTCCACAACACTTCCACTTCTTACAGGGCAAGAGCTGAGGGGCTTCTTGAGGGCTGTGAAAGTACTTACTGCCCAGGCAGCTTCCACCTCTCAAAATGAAAGGCCCTCATGAAGACCATAACCTGGGCCTTTCCACCTGAATCAAATGCAGATTTTCACAGAACTTGTAGCAACCCAATATTGTGAAGATTCCTGCCCTATCAAATTAGATTGAAACTGGCCAATACTTTCAAAGGTTAGGCAGGGACAGACAAACTAACAGAGCATAAAACACTTCCTTAGGAAACAAAATCAAGACAATGATCAGCACCACAACAAAGACCTTTTGACACTGATAGAATAACCTGCACCATGGAGATAGAAAACCAGTATTTTTTTCTGGATAAAACACTTCTTGAAATGAAGATTTTAAAAAGCATTTCTTACCTTGGACATGAGTAAAACAGGAACAGTCTGACATAAAATCTCTAAATAACACTACATCTAAATGCATTTTTATGGGAAGTCATACTTAAGACCTAACAAATATGTTGCAAATTCTTGCTCTAGGTAGAATGAATTTCAAAGTGGTGTGTGGGAGGTATCCATAAGAGAATGATCCCATATTTATTAGCCACTTCCATAGCACTTTGAGCATGCAGTATTATTTTTCTGGGTATATGTACAAGTATGAATATGTTCTATGGTATTATGATGTAGTTCACAACACTGAATAAGGTAGGGATATATTTATTTATTTATTTAATATATTTTAACCTCACAGCTTAACTGAAGGCAAGAAATATAAAGTAATGGTCATAGAAAATCTGTTGAAGGCATGAAATAGCTTTCATGAAAATCATTTGGTAAGATGATGTTCTTAAAAAGATTCAACTTTCCAAGTAGCTACTTTTATTTAACAAACCTGTGAGAGGTTAACTAATGTATGAAGCAACGTATTTGTGCACAGCCGCGTTCCTTTTAAAGCACTGCCCTCCAAGGCCCTGCTCTTAAGGTGTTATGTGTGACAGACATCGAATAGCTTTTAATTGCTAATACATTCTGCACATTATGTTTAATCAAGGTTCCACGTGAGTTTTAGGACAATCCTAGCTTTCTTTAAAACCACAAACACCCAAATTTATAAGCTGAGAGCAAAAATTTCTACCATTTATCATTCAGCCTTTCAAAAGTCAGGGAAAAAGATAGACAACTACTCTCCTTTACAGTGTTATCAGTGTGAGAAAACTACAGAAGAGCTTACAACCTTTTTGCCAGACAACTCCCTTTTAATTACCTCAGACTTGTTGCATTGCAAAGGAATTCCCTGCAAGCCATCCCTCAGACAAACTCCAGAGGGAGGATGAATGAAGCTAGTTTTTCTTCAGCCTTCCTCTTCATGATGATTTGCCAAATATGGGATTACAAAAAATACCACTACAGTCTGGCAGGTCTACTCTCACCTTGCAAGGAAGATGGCTCAAAATCATCCAGTTGCAAGACTCTAAAGACCCAGAGAAGCTCCTGTTTCAAACCTTCACTACTCTACTCCAAAGGTTTCTCGTTGAAAACTAACCACAAGGAATTATTTCCTTTACCACCACTCCCAAAGCATTTTCTAATATTCATGCTAGTACCTTAAATAAGCAAATAATCCTTATTTATCATCTTGTTAAAATTAAGACACAAATACAGTGTAAGTACACACACACCATGGAAGGTGTTGAAGTGTTGGAAAACTCTTCTCAAGAGGAATTACTATATCACTTAGTTTTGCTTTGTGGACTACACTTACTATTTCCAAGGCCAGTATTTCAGTAGCTGTTTTATAAAAAGCTTTGAAATAAATCTGAAGCCTATTTATCTTCTCCTTTTTTCTGTCCTTTGTGTGCAAATAAATCAGCCTCCAACCTGGCACTTCTTGAGTAATGTTTCTACAACATATTTTTTTAATGATTTTTTGATCCTAAAAAAACCCAGCACTGGTCAGTCCTAATGACCACAGGTTTGGTACATCTCTGAAAATCTACAGGTGACAGGCGGATCATAGGACCAGATTAAGGCTTTGCTGCCTTATGCTTTACAGAGCTCAGGTTTCACAGGCTTTAAATAACCGGAGCTATGGAAACACTCTTTATGCCTTAACTTTGCACACCAAAAATGGTTTACCTTCGTTACTGTTTCACTTGATCTGATCACTGAAAACTGCATTGCCCTCAATTAACTAATTCAAGGTAAGAACATGTGGGGTGTTTTTTTCTGGAAGGATGAAAAGCTTTAGGGTAGGATTAGTGAAGCCCATTAATTTTTGAAATTAAGTGCTGTCCTTTTGCTTTCCCGTATCTTGGATTCTACAGTTCCACCAAAGACAGAATTAAACTTCTCTATTTTATAAGATAGCTGGCTGTAGCCTGAACACAGCCCATGGAAATTTGCCCTTGCAGAGTTAATACAAGTCCTGCTATTTGAAGTTGGAACGGACCTTGAAGCTAACATTTCATATTTTATCACTGCCACTTTAAACCCTCTTACATTAATCCATACCCTCGTCAGGACCTTGAGTGCACCGTCGGGCCTTATTTTTTCTGGCCACATCTCCTGGCTAACTCCATCTTTGTGCTCCTTTCCAGGAGTCCCACTGAAGCCGAGCTATGCCTTGGGTAGGAGGGACCACTGGTGTCCCAGGCTGCTCCAGGTTTGCTGCACAAAGTGCACTTAGTGCACTTTCTGCACTAAGATGGGACATGTCCACCCCTCTTGCTTGTCTGCTAGTCATTGGGTTTTCAGTGGGACCTGCTACTGCCAGCAGCCCTACCCTGCAGGCTATGGAGTGCTGTGGGGCTATGTCTGCATCAGAAAGGGCACTGCCTTGGGTCATGACCACCTTCAGCTCCCTGATTGCCTTCCCTTATGCAGAAGCCTTGATCTTGCTGGTCTCTGACAATGCTGATGATGAAATATGCCCTAAGTACTGACATGCCATTTCAGAAATAGTTCCCTTCAATGCCCTGCTGCTAGTCTTGCTTTTGAACTGCTGCACATAAGATCATTTCCTTCCTTGTTCTCTACTTAGAAAAACTTCTGGAACAGCTTCTTTAAAAGTACCATATAAAAGCATTGTTGCATCCAATCTAGTCCCATATTCAACAAAACCTACAGCAAATCTACTCTGTGCAAATGCTACTAATTTCATATTGCATGCTATTTGCTAAATTAAGCATTCATAACATTATACTGGTTTATCCACATTTTCAGAATTTTTTGTCCTTTTGATTCTTTATTACAGCTAAAGGAATGACCTGAAATGTGTGCTGCCAAGATCAGGTAAGGAATATCTTTTCTTGCCAATCTCACCACTTGGTCTTGTCAATAATTTTTCTTTCTGAGCCTTTTTTGTTGAACTGAACAATGGCAAGAAAAGGGCACTGAACTAAGGCCACATAACATAAAACTCAAGACTGTGAACCGGGTTTTGAATGGCCAGTTCTTCTGACTCCTCTGTTGGTTTTTGCCTTTATAGATTGTAGCAGAGGCAACAGCAGAAACTTAGGCTTCTGGCAGAAGTGTAAGAAGAGATATTGAGTCATGAGATCACCTGCTGGGATAATCCTGTATGAAGAGGAGATCACCATACAGAGTGGATCCACTTCTAGATTATTCTCCTAATCAGTAATTATGTAGCAGATGACAACACAGCTGAGTTGGATTAACTTGTAAGGCTGATTGAGAAAGAGATCCCAACACAGGAGACAGGAAGTAATAATACAAAAAGTCACTTATGTCAATTTGGACAAACAGGGAGATGAAGTGAGGGCCTCAAATGGCTGCATGGCAGTGGAAATTTCATGTCCTGGTGATTTCAAAGAAGAAGGAAGGAAGAGGGACGCTACTGCACACCCAGCCTCTGACCTGCAGCAGGACTTTGCAGAGCACTGCAAGAGATGGAGCACTTGCAGAGGTTCGGCTTTGCCCTCAGCTCTGTATATTCCTTGCTACTAAAAGTAAAAAAGCTCTTAATTTTGAAATCTTTTTGTTTTCTATGTTACATGTTTCAGTTAACACTAGCCCAAAAACCAGTGAATAGTAAACATAGTGTCCAATTGCTGTAACACCAATAAGTGGTGTGCGTAAGCTACCGTGAGATCTGTTGGTGTCAACATTAGTTATGTGGCTTTGGTGGCTAAAGCCTAGAAGTTTTAGAAAATGGGCTGCTGGAAGAAGAATCTTTAATTTCACACTGTCAAAAGCAGTTGCCAGAAACAGATGGGAAGTACGTAGGCCTATTAAGCAGGACAAAAATTTAGCAATCAGGAGACTACTCAGCCAAGCAAGCTATACATACCAGCATTGTGAATCAAGGACTGAAGGGCAGAAGTAATATTTGAGGAAGCCAAAAAACTTGTTTGATACAGGTGTGCAGATGCACATGCACACTCGTATTTTGTACATGAATTGAAAACCTAGATTTAAAGTCCAGTGCCTCAGTCATTTGAACTATTATTCTTGACATCTTTTCATAACTAAGCAGAAAAAAAATCACATTGCTATACAGCTTCAGACAATTATTCTGACACTTCTACAGTCTCAACATCCTGCAGTTCTCTCAGTTTTGGCTACATACTCATTACTTAGTTCAATCAATGGTCCTATCAGCAAATTAATGGCTGTATCCATTCCAACTCTGCAAGGCCAGGGCCACGTTCTGAGACATGTTTAAAGAAGTTCAGAGGCCAAATGTTGGTCTCCTATCCTCAGGAATATATAAAAGCCTACATATCAATGTAAGTGGAAATACCTGCACCAAGTCTGAACTTACTTGACTGTTAAAAAAGGAGCCTATACAATGTGCAAGACAGTCTGAAAGAGAACCAGATGACTAGGTGAAAGGCAAGCGAGCCCCATTGCTATTTTAGGATGCAGTAGGAGCACTGTACAGTGCTGGCAAATATGCCACAAGGCCAGTGCGAGAGATACATCCTTCCAGAGAGGTGTATGCTGGGCACACATTACCCTAAAGTCCTACACAGGTACCAAATGCCCAACTCTGTGCAACTGAATCCCATTCTGTTACCTAAAACCAGGATGAGCTGCCACAGCTGCTGACTTCTGTATTATGCAAATACATTATACAGTGAAGCTACGTGACTAACGTTAAGGAAAGCATTTAACTTTAAGGCAACTAAGTTTATTCTCATAAGCATTATCAATGTAGTCCATAGGATCTCTTGTGTATACATATATATGTCTTCATGATGAAAGCTGGATAGATTTATCAAGACAATCAGTGAAAATGTCATCCTCATGGTTCCAGCAAAGCACAAATTAAAACAAATGTTTTTTTAAAACTGCTTTGAACTTTAGCTATGCTAATAAAACCAGAGGAAACTTCCCAATGGCTATTCAGTTGAAGTTGACTCTGCCCCTCTACCCTAACTGAACAGTAGTGTCTGGAGATAAAGATTAGTACTGTGATTAATGTTCAGGTATAGCACAGAGGAAACAAATGACTTCTCCAGCTTTCCTACCAATTGCGTGGCTTTGGGAAAGTCAATTAATTATGTCATGCCTGTATTTGCTAATCAATAGACAGTGATGGAATATCCTTGTCTCATGGGACCGATTCAACATTAATCTGATCTATTTTTATTGATGCTTTCAGAATCCCAAACTTGCTATGTAAATCCAAATAATTAACATATAGGGACCTCTGGCAATTAATATATTGGCAAAGGTATAAATAACTCAGTCACATTATGTGAAGTTATTATGCACAGAGTTATCTTACTAGAAACAGGATATCCTAAAACTTAAATTAACTCTATGAATTATAGACATTAAATGACAAATGTGAAAAGTAACACTGCAGCATCACATACAGTTGAAGGACATAACTATCAACTAGGAAAAGATAATAAAGGGTGGAGCAAAAGTTTTGAAGATCCTGCCACTACTGACACTGCCTACCTCACGTGGGTAGAATAGTTCAAGTAGAGATTACTGTTTCACAGCTGAACAGTAGATTCACGCAGCCCAAATTAATTTTTTTTAATGTGCTATATACATTGCCCTAGATAAAAGTTCTTGGTACTGTAAACTTCATTATAATGTGAGCATTAAATATGAAAAAAATCCCAAAATCTAAAAATAGAAATGAAGAAACAGATTAAAAGCAAAGCAGCATGCTCCCTGCTAATTTCTTATTAAAAAAAAATAATTAAAAAAAGGAAGATAAGTAATCTCAACAAAGTTTAGACATAGTCTTAAAAACTACTTACCTCTTGATCCTAAATTGGCATAGTGAGTGCAGTAAAAATAAAGATCCTGTCCTGGGTTTTATACCCCAAACCAGATGCATTGAGGGCTAAGTAATAAAGACTATGAAATATAGATGTCCAGATTTTTCAAAAGCTGATGCCAGGGAACTGGCAGTCTGAGAGGCTAAAAGCCTTTTTGGCTCTTTAAGCACTCAAGACACTTCTACAAATTCATAGATGTTAAGCACAGAAGAGAATGCCATCACTGCAGATCATCACCTGGTAACTTGAACAGGAGGGAACAGCCGTCACTGTTTTCCTAAATATACATAATTGTGCCAAATAACTTGCAGATTAATTAGAACAAATACTTATAAAAGAATAACTACCTTATGTATAATTTTTTATGTAATAATTAACTACTTTCATATAAATAATTGGTTACAATCATTGTAAAAATATTTTATCTCAATTCCAACCTAACTTTAAAAAAATAAAGCAACTTCCATGTGCTGACTCTTTCAATAACTTTCTCTTCTACAATAAACCACAATCTATTAATCGGTAAGATCCAGTGAAATCTGTGATGAAGTCACCATTGTTTTATCTCTAACAAGGTAATTCCCTCTTCATGTAGCAAGTTTTTCAGCTTGTTGGTGTTCTGTCACTTATTCAAATCCACTATGGCTTCCAATATCTTTTTTTCAGTATTACATAAACTTGCATACTATGTTTTTCCTGAAGGCAAGGTGAACACTTTAATTTCATGATTACGTACAGAGGTGTATTTTAAAAAGCACCTAATGAACCACACAGAAGCATCAACCTTGTGAGACAGTCATCTTTAAGATGCAACTGACACAACAATCATATTCCAAAAGATGTCTGTATCTCATTCCTCCATCTCCCAGCTGAGCCAAGAGGGTATGAGGTAGCACACGTGCCCTAGATTCATCTGATTTCCACTAAACAAACCTATTACCTCTAAGCAACACACTGGGGGACACAGGAACTTTTAAAACCTTTATTTTAGTCATTTAATACAGTTTTTGATACAGGTCCAGTCCCACGGGGTTCTACCTGCAAAAGATTTTTTAAGAGCATATGACTAACTGTACAAAGTGAGACAAAGATACATGCATTGAGAAGGGAGGGGGCAAAAAAGCCTTATATATCACTAATTCAGTAAAAAAAGGCCCAAAGAATAGTCACGTGTCTTTTTGACAGCTGATATAGAGCTTATAGCATAATGTTGAGGACCAAGGACAGACCATACTAGGGCCATTTGTGGTAAACCCTAAGAAAATCAACTCACCTTTCCCTGTTTTGCATGCAGATTCTTTTATCCATCCTGAGATCCAGCCCAGGAGCTCAATGGCAGAAGGTAAAGGGCAGAAATTCTGAATAGTTCTGCAAGGGATCTTCCTGATGGAGTCAGACAATTCCCAAATGCCATGGGAAACACAAGAGGAGGAAACAAATTACCTCATGACCTCTACCCAAATATAAAATGAAGTTAGAAGCAACATTCAAGAAATCATCCTGATTTTAACTACAATGCACATAAAAGACAATCACACACTTTTGTCTACCGGAGCACCTGAACACAAAGTTTAGGTGTGTGTCATTGCAGGTACCTCAACAAGAAGAGATGAGATCTTCTTAAGCTCCAGATTCACCTGTATGATTCCATCAATTTGAGGTCATGACCACTGTTCTCATCAGAGAAGTGGGGGAAAAAAATAAATATATCTATAAATAGATACATATATTTATATATATAAAAGAGAGTGTGTGTGTGTATGTATGTATGTATATGAAGAGAACAGCATCTATCATTTCTATCATTACCCATCAGATCTCGGGGGTAGCTCATGGCATAATCATGATGAGAAGAATGAAGAAAGCACAGATTGAATAGTTGTGAAAGGACACTGAGAATGACAGTCTGTGACCAAAGCAGCTGATGAGAAGAAGCATCTATATGGGAAATACTCAGTTGTACCATGCCAAGATCTGAGCAACAGCTGCAATACTTCATAGAAACACTGTGAGCGTCAAGCTGCAGCAGCTTAGTAAAAACTCTACAGATGCGTATGGAATCCATTCAGTATTAAAATGTGTCATGATATGCCATGCTTACTTGAGTGGAATGAAAACTCACACCAGTTACAGACCCCTACCTCTGGCTACATATTTTCAGACTTGCTCATATGTTCATACGCTTTCATCAGTGCCCCATGAAGAGTAAATGTTGGCTGTTTACACAGTTCTCAAATACCAGTTTCCAGGAACTTTTCCTGATTGCACAAGAATACTGTTCTGTAATACTTTTAACAGTCAGTGGCTTATTTGTTATCCTACATTTTGCAAAATCACTTGATTGCTTTCTTTTGACTGCGTTTAGTAAACATAATGCACATTTCACAGCTTTCAATGCTTACCTACCTCACCACCTTGCCACATAACTAATGTGGATGCTGCTTTTTTAATTGTTTCTTTGAAGTATTCAAAACCAGTCACTGTTAAGAGATGAAATATAAGGCAGGAAGTTTTGATGGAACATATGGCAGACAAAACCTCAAGCAGACTGATAGGGATTATTGGAGGTTGTTCTTTTTTACTCCCTATTCTGCGGGCAATAAGATACTGCTAAAGAGCATCTGGGAAATCCACCTAGCAAATCCCTTGTTGTTGCAGGATCTAGGACATCAGCAATGATTCCAGTACCTCACTTTTTTCCTGTGGCGTATTACAGCTGCACCATTGTTCTTTCCTATAAGGGTGAAGGTTATTAATCAGAACTTCATGGATGTTGTGATGTTTAGTGAGCTGAACTGTTGCAGATCCTCTTGGAGTAAATGTCTATTACTAAGGTTGCCAATTCCAGAGGACTGGACTCAGTAATTCAGGTGATTCCTTACAGTCCTCTTTTCTGGTAATTGATATTACTATCTACGTCTATTTTCTTTCTAAAAATAAAATTTCAGATAGGTCTTCCTAGGAGTCTTTGGAAGCAAATGGAGGAGAACAGAGGAGAATTAACACAAAAAGCTGAAGCAGCAAAAGGAGGGTTAAAAGACTAGCAACAAAAAGAAACATGAAAGAGAAAAAAATAGTGAAATAGTTGAAAAGTTGAATTTTACTTCTTCCTTCATTCATTAAAAAAATGACCTATTCAGTTCTTTCACATCACCTTGCAAATCCAGTTATGTGAATAAGTAAGTATCCAAAAAAAGCATTCCGTGTTCTAGTGTACCTAATTATTCTCAGCAATTGCTGTAGAGGGAAAATGGAGAGCACACAAAAGCACAGTTTGAAAGTGTATCAAGTATTCAGCAAGACATTTGACGAGTGGCATTCAATCAACAAAAAACAAGATTAGCTTGTGAGATGTCTGTAAGACAACTAATAAAAATTATATTTATTTTAAAGCCTCAGCAATATGTTGTTATAAAAGTCATTAAAGAAAAAAAAAATCTTTGACTTCTTTCCGCCCTTTCTTCAGCAGGTGACTTGGTGTATAGAAAATAATTCAATACCAGAAGAAAAAATAGGGCTAACATTTTGGGATTATCAACTTCTTGAATAACAATATATTTTTGGAGGAGTCTAACATTTGTAGAAAGTGGCCAATTATCAAGCCGTTCATCACAGGTTAGTTGAGGATCAGCTCTTCAACCTCTGCATCTGAAAAATAAAAAAATGACAGTTCATTAGCTGTAAATAATATTAAGACTAAACATAAATGTAGTAGGTAGCAATTGTTGCTGCCCCATTATATCTCGCTCAATTTACCATCAAATAGTATTTAATCTTCTAAGAGCAATATTTGCTCTCAGTCTTTTTTCTAGCTGGTAGAGGAGCTGCGTATGTGATAACAGAAGGAGAAGAAAAAGCTGCAGTGAACCATTTGACCTGGTAGGACTTCAACACAAATTCAATTTCCTTCCTAAGACAAAAAAACAACAAACAAAAGACAAAAGCAAGAGTTAGGGATTGAAGGATATTCATTGTAACAAGGCCCAGCCTTCCAAGTATCTGTCAGGAACAAACCCTGGTTGAAGTCAACAGCAATTTGCCTGAAAGGTACAGAGTTGGGTTCCTGGGCTGTTGAGTTACAAAAAGTTCTTGGCTGTAAACAGGGAGGGAAGTAGTAATTTCGTACACCTTACCTCACTGATCGCAGATGCACTTGATAGCTTTCTCTCTTGTCTGAACAGATGTCCAGCCACTAAAATCAAGTTGGACAAAGTCCTGCATCCCCTCTGGGTACAACTGCTTCTGTTTCAGTTTGAGGGACCAATGACTCCAAAGGTGAGTGTAAATGAAGATAGACAGCTGGATCTGTGAGTAATACACATGCAATCTGGAATCAACAGCACCACTGTCTGATACTTGACCAATGTGCACTTGTTCCTTTAAAAAAAAAACTTCTGAGAAAATTTATGAAAGGTCGCATTAAAAGTTATTCTTTTCCATGCCAGTTCTACATTAGCTGGGATTTCATACGCATTTGGAGCCAGACTGTATTCTCCATTACAGATATGTAAATCTAGGGTAGCATCATCAACTTCAGTTTAATTGACCTGGATTTCCATCATTGTAATGCATGCCCTGCAGGAAACCAATTTCATTTTCAAGAGCTTTCACTGAACATGAAAACCTGCTACTAAATATACTTCCAATGGGAAGAATTAAACATAGAATTGATGTTGTCATAGACAAAGGACTTTGATGAATGTGACTGTGAGAGAATGCTAAAGCATTCATATCTTTAGACAAACACTGCACTGATTTTTTCATGCACCTGTAGTTTTCTCTCTTCATAACACCATTCTATTTTGCTATTTATTATGGGTAACTCCCAAAATCAGAAGATTCAAGTCTGGACAAAACCAGTGCTTTATAAATTCAACTTCTTTTTCAAGGAAAAGGCTTATTAAACCATTATTAAAATAACATAATTTTTTTGGTACCAAAAAGGTACTCAGTGGTGTATAACAATTCCCCTATCAAAGAGCAGCAAAAAAGAAGACAGACCTTTTTTTCTTCATAGAACTATACTTCTTTCTCCAAACAACAAATAAACTGACTTTTGAAGCTGTAAAATTGTGATTTTCTCAGCTTTCTCCCTTTCTAAAAGTGGGGGAAAGTAAAGCCAAGGTGATTGATAAAAATGGTAGAGGAAAATATAACGGACTCAGTCTTTACAATGACACCAACCTATAAAACCCCTGTGTATGAAGTAGGCGTTAATAGGGAAAAAGAAAACAGGCTAGTTTGTCTTACTTGTGTAGGTGAGTGGGTAGGGAAAAATGAGATGACAAAACTCCTTGCATACACTGTTTTCTGTCCTTTCGTTAATATTTTCCATGCATAGGAGAAGAGAAGGGGCCTATCTCCCTCTATTGTAGTGTATCTATCTCCCAAGGAGGTGTGAAAAACACTGGCATGTCTACTACCTTTGCACAAACCTGAGTACAGCAGAGAAAGAAAAAGGTGCATACTTCAACAGAACATTTGAGCCTGCCTTCACACACCAACAAAGTGAGGTGCAAGCCAAAAGATGTTGTAGCCTTGTATTACCCACCATGATGGCAGCGGGGGTGGATTTCAACTTCAGTTCACTTCTATCATTTTCACTTTTGAATCTCAGTACAAACTGTTTCCAAGGACTTAGTGAAAAGCAGCAATGCTGGAATCTATAGGATAACAATTAAGGCACAGCTGTAAGAAGTCACCATCTTCTCCTTGGTGTTGTGGTTGGAATGGTGGAAGCAAGCTGGGATACCTGTGGAGCTGCAGGCTTTAGTCTGTGCTGATGTCTTGCTGCTCCACAGGCTGTATGTCATGCACTATCTTTGCATTCTGCTCCATTCTTACGTTGGTGTTTACTCAAACGCTAGTACACCACTAACTTTTGTAATGTCCTGCCTATACTTTTCACCACACTTTGCTTCCCTCCTCATATGTTATTCATTACAGTAGCAAACAGAATTTCACGCTAAGCCTCTTCCTAGTCTTAACAATTAAGACATAAAATAAGGCTGTCAAACATCTGGACTGCAGACACTTAAGATATTTTCATTAACAAAAGAGCAGTCCGTAAAATACGGCATTGCTTTGACACTTTCTGTCCTGCTATGGAAATGAAATAAAATATAACAATTAAAACAAAACAAAACAAAAATCCAGTTTCCTTTTATGCCATACGTAGGTAGCAAGATCCAACTTGAAGTAAGAGAGATGAGTGAGAAGTTCTGCAGAGAGGATGAGTTGGAGTCAAAAACTCCTTTCTGAAAGGCTTAACTAGCTCCTAATTCAGTTTCATTATCAGTAACTTGGGCACTTGGCACCATAAACTAGAATGGCAAAAAGGCATTTTCTTTGAACCAAAAAAAACCCGGTATGCAGAGTTTACTAGTATCCTCAAAAGAGAAGGACACACTTCTATCTTACCCTTTTTAGCCTTCCTTCCTGCTTAGAGCTAAGGTAATCATATCATGTAAGAACCATATGAAAATGTGCTCCAATTCAGCTGAAACCTGTCTGTGCCATTTGAATATAAATAATGAACGATGATGAAAGAAAAAAAGAAATGATAAATGTTTTCATTATGAAGTGAAAAAAAAGAAAAGAATGTCTCCAACACTGTTCTTCAACGTGCCAAATTCCCACAATCTGTATTTTACCTCTTGCTTCAAGTAGATGCACTCCTATTTCACACTCCTTTAAGAATTTTTTTAACACATTTCTTACTAAGTGGCTCAATAAGCTACTACTGCTCTATATAAAAGCTCACTGTAACTCCTGAGGACCCCACTTCTACATGCTATATGCTATATGCTCCCTCATATACTGACCATTTCTCCAAGCGAACTTGCACTAAAAATATAGGCAAAGGGGAACTAGACAGTGACTTCACGCGCTGCAGAGACACGGTGTCAGATGTGATGATGTTCCCTGGATATTAGGAATGACCTTTCATATTTTCCTAAGATACAATCATATCTTTAAAAATGAGAGAGAGAGAAAGGAACATATTGAAACTCTACCTTACTCCTCAGAGTTCATGTCTGTCTGTGGCTAAATTCATGTGTACTTTCGGAAAACAGCTGGATTGACGATGCATCAGCAAGTTACAACAGACTAATCAGTATATTTGTATATTCAGGCCAGGTTGATTGGACAGTTGTGCCTGGCTTCCTTCTGTAATGATGAGCTTTGGCAAAGGAGATGTTACGAGATTCTACAGCTGGACTAACCACTGAAGATGACCAAAGTTTTAACTAGGGCATCATGCAGAATGTTAAATGACTCTTCACCCAGGATCTCACATCCCCTTTCAGATCCCATGCAATGTTACCGTCTTTAAATACCTTCTTAGAGCAGGACCTGTCTTATAAGTGGACAACCTTCCAGCCTAACCTGCTGTAGTGTAAATGCATCCATTACAGCACCAGTTTGAAGTTGCAATAGTTGGGAATACATGGCCCCTGGCACTGGCCCATGATGGTAAGACTGGTCTTTCCATCAGGCTGAAGAAAAAAGCTTGAGAAACACTTTAAAAGTCCAACATTAAAGGAGTGACAGAAAGATCTTCCTTTTAGAAACTACATGACAGCTCTGCCTTGCTGTGAACCACTGTAACTATAATGACATGAACATTAGAATGCAGTAGTATAATTAAAGGTCATTGTATGCAGCAATAATTATTTACTGTTCTCTTCTTTAAAACTTTGCTTTTCTTTTCAGACTTAGAGAAATATTAATTATCTTGTGCATTTCTCCATGAAGCCAATTAGACACTCGGCTAAACATAACGCATATTAACTTAGCCTACCATACATACAGAGGGCCTGGAGGTGTCCAGCTTTTCTATCAGAAATTTTGTCTGGTAAAAAGAAAAAAGACATTAATCAGCTGCCTGCACTTAGTAGATATCTGGACAAAATGGACACATGGTATGTGTCCTCCTTGTTACCTTACTTTAATATATCTCCCAGGCGTTCATGATCAGTAGTATGTGTTTCTGTCTGGGAAATCCCAAACAGAAGTTTTGCATATTAGGAACATCCTTTGCAATAGAGACATAATGAACTATTTATTGATCCAGGTAAGATACATGGCATGATATAAGTACAGCTGGTTAGCTCAAAACCTGTTTTCCCATACTGTATCACAATAACCTTGTTATGCAAATGCAGAAGAGACATCATTTCAAAGGAGTGGGCTTGCTGTATTTCATGAAATGATGTAGAAAAGATAAAGAGATAAAGCCATATAATGAGATTTTAAAAATAAAATATATGGTCTAGGAAAAAGCAATAACACAAGAATCACAAATCAAAAATCTCAGTGCTACAGAGACTTCACTGTGGTCATACAGAAACCTAGCAGTCTCACACGTAAGTATATAATAATCTAAAATAATTTATATGTGCACTTAACTATTTGAATTCATAGAATTGCATTTGCAGAGCATTTACACATTAGTTTTATAACTCTTTTGTCGTACAAAGAACCAGACCTGTTAAGGTAAATTTATGTATATATTTGTGCAGCTATCCAAAATTTCACTGACTTCAGTTTAGCCCTGAATGGTTGTAGAAAGTTCTGCTGCCGTGAACATCTCCATCTTATTGAAGGATGAGCTCCCTAATATCAGCTTAATAAAATCATATATATAAAGTATATACATACACATATACATATATACATACATACTTACATATATGTATATACCAAATTTTTCATTGCATGACATTTTTCCAGTGAATGGTAACACAATTTAGACCAGATTTTAAGGTTATGTTACAATTTGGCAACTCCATTTGGCATGTGGTCTTTTTACACAGAGGTTACCACACATACTCACTGCCTGAAACTGAGGATTCAAAGAGGAAAGTTACATTGTCCACTGAAACATCACACCTGTTTAAAGAGTGTTATCAACATCAGTTTTAAAAGTCATATTCTGAAGTGACTGAACAGAGTATTCTTTAAATAGTATACCCTAATAGTTGGAAAATTAAAATTTGTTCACAGGGTTATCTGATCTCCAGTCTTGCATCAGAGTCTCTTCTGACAAGAAGACTTGATTTGTTATTCCCAAAAAACTACATTTCTTACAAATCACTAATGATTTCCTCTGTGTACATTAGAGAGACCTGATTTTAGGGAAATGTTAGGTAACCCTTTTTGGACATCCAAGACTCTTTCATAGACTGAAGCCACCATCTAGCAAGCCTTCCATATACCATAAGCATATAATTGCTTCAAATAGGTATTGACAAGATGAATATTCTAAATATTGAACTTCCACAAAGAAATAACCATTTAAAAAACCAAAACATTTGTCTATTAGCTGTCAGATTTGCAAAGAAAATATGATGGGAAAACTACAGCTCTTATCTCAACTGCTTCTTCTGATCATGTTTCTGCAGTATGTACAAAACTATCAATCAGAACTGTATTGTCAAACAGTGGAGCCCACCTCTACACATGCGAATGAAGTATTGTTCTTGTAAACAATGTTGTACAGGCAAATACTTATAGTTTAACAAAACTGCTTGTTTCCAGAAAAAAATAAGCTCCCTTAAAAAAATTGTGATTTGGTCAGGAGGTATAATATGTTGATAATTTTCAACAAAAAAAAGTAGTCTTTTGTCTTTTTGTGGCTAGATTCAGCTCTGATATGTTATCTTTAGACCTAGTGACAGGTCAGAACAGATACAAGTTGACCAGATAAACTGTGGCTGCAAATTTAATAAAACATACATGATGCAGTATCCAAAAAGGAGATTCAGACGCAGCAGATAGGGAATATGTCAGCCAACAGATCTTCCCAGCTCCAGCCCTCTGACTCTGGATTTCACAGAGTCCTTGCCATCTCGAGCAAGTAACATCATCTGCAGGCTGAACGGGCTGTGGTAGAAGCTGGAGGAAGTATGATGTATTACTTCCTGCAATGTTAGCCCAATAATTAAAATATATTTCCCCTGCATTTAGAAACCAGGTATTTTCTTCGCTAGCTTCTTGCATAACTTTTCTCAATTCTTTGCCACATAAAGGTACTGTAAGAATACTACATTATAAGAAATGGCATATCAATTTGATATTTGGTGAATGCTGCAGATTATTTTTCTCATGAAACATGATTAGAGGTTACACTGAACACATTTGCTTACCCATCACTACCAATATTGCCATTATTCAGGTCTAATCATGCCTGATAACTGTATAACTGTGAATGGCTTGGTGGTTAGATGCTGCGAAAGCACTGGGAGAATTCCTAGATGACTTCAAAAAACAACCCATACACTTGTTGTATTCTGAGTAAAAAAGGATATGTGAGATGTGGTTCCTAGTAAACTATAGTACTCTATTAACCTTACTTTTCCTTTATTTTGTTTCCTTTATGGCAGAGAATTGGAGTCCTGGCTAGTTCCTTGTGATACGGTATGCACGTGGGCAAGGGTGAGTACTGCACACAACTAGGAGTTTGATCTTCTGCATTGTTCAAAATTAATCGGCTCAGTAACGGCCAGAACACTCTTCTGGAAGGGCCCAGTAACCTGAATCACCATGGGAAGGCAAGAGGATCTCCTTGATCAGGTTTAGGGCTTGTAAAACATTATCTGACTCTTTAGCATGTAAGATACCACTTAAGGTAAAGCAGTAGTAATGATTTATATGAGTGTATATATATGCATATGAAACACTGAGATGCTGTACAGTCCCATTCTATTCTAATACACTGATGTTTTTTGTTCCTTCTAAAAATACTCTGTAACTTTTTTTAAATGTAAAAAGTAAGAGTAGAATTAATCTGTAAAATATGAAATTGGCCACAAAAACGTTATTTTACTCTACACTCAGCTTAAAAACCTTGTGACAATTTTTTGTCTCAGTAGTGTGTTCTTCCTGAAATCTGCACTCCATATTTAATAATCTTTACTGTATACCTAATAAATCATATACTTAAATGAACTGTAAACATCAAAATGAGTTTCACTAGTACAAAAAAGGGAGACAAATCTGCATATTGTTTGCAGTATAGAGTGGGTAGGATGACAGTGAGTGATGAAAGAATGTATCGATGTGGGGGATGATTCAGGCCTCTTAAAATTTGTAGAATAACAATAAGATGGCTTTGACTGTCATCTCAGTTCATTACAAACAGATTTTTAACACTTTTTGATACTTTTTTTTTTTTTTTTGCATCTGAGTTGGAACTGGTTAAAATTAGAAATGTAACACCAGACTAATGTTCTTGTCCTAGCTATAAATGAGTTCCACAGTAAAACTGTTCCATTTCTTCACCAAGCTTATTCCTGATTTGCAAGAGTAATGGCAGTAACTGAAGTGTACCTTAGGCAAAAGAGCCTGTGTGTCTATCAATATTTGGGTGACTGGCTTATAAAAGGTTCACTGGAACAATGTGCCCTGAAGCAAATGAAGATACCATTTCGTATTAGAGAGTTAGCGACTCACTGTGCAACAAAGTACTGAGTGAATCCAGCACTGCAGTATGCATGCACTCAGAGACTAGAGATCTTCAGAACATTTTCAATGAAACGAAAGTTTGTCAAAACAAAAATATTCAATGCAGATAAACAGTTTTTCATAAAGATTTTATGGAGAAGGTTTTGGGATACATGACTTGCTAAACTGGAACGGCCAAAAAAGACTAGCGATCTCCCATTTGGTCTTGAGAGCTTTCTTCTACCCACCAAAACCAGATACATGAGTTAAAATAAATTTCAAGGGGTTTTTGTTGGTTTTTTTTACTCCACAGGCAATGAAGACGGGAGTTAAAACTTTAACATCAATAAATGCTGTTCTCTAGACATCAGTCATGTACAATCCCTTTCTGGATATACCTAGAAAAAGCAATTTTCCCTATCACTCCTATTGCAAAGCTGTGCAAAAAATGTGGCCATTCAAAATATATCTGTGTTGTCAGGTAATTTTGTGGTGGGCTACTGAAAGCTGGTGACTAGCATTAATAGTACTTGGATCCAGTACTCACATCCTATTATTGCTGCTGTAAAAGTGGCAATCCGGTTGGGAGTTATCAGATAAAAACCAGGAACTTGTCACCAATAAGATAAATGGCTAAATTCTATGATAAAGGACATTTCTTCACCCTCCCTACAGTATTCCCTCAACACCCTCCTAGAAAGTTAGTATACCTGATCTATAGGATCCATCTTCATATACAATATAGCCACCCTTGCTTCTCCTTACCCACATGATGGAAACCACAGAGAAAAGCCCTCAGGGGATTACAGATTTACAGCTTCTTAAAGCAAACTTGTCATTTTTAATTCAGGTTAGGTGCCTGCATAACACAAACAATCAGGAAGGAAGCAAACCAGCTCCTTTCAGATGCTGAGAATTCACATGTAGTAATCGGCTTGGGCATACACACTTGGCATTCATACAGATTCATTCTACAGATATGTAATACATGTAACGAGATGGTCATCTATAAATATACATAGATATATGTATCTCAGTATGTATACATATATATGTATCACATTATATACATATTTAAATATACTTATTTTTTTTCAAATGGGTAATGTAGACAGTTCTCAATAAATGGGCTGATAAAATTCATGCCTGATGGAGAACTGCACTGTTTTTTTTCAGTGTGTCAGCACAATATATACGCCTATATATATGTATTCACCCATGTACATCCACATACACTTAATGTACGTATGCATCGTATATGTATAACAGAGCATACAAATCTATGTATAGCATTTGAGTAATGATGTGACAAACATTAGGCACATTGCATTAAGGGGAATAACCTTCGGTTTGGCCTCATAAATCTTTTCCTTTTCTAAGCTACACACTTCATATCTGGAGCATGTGGAAGCATCTTACCTTGCTTCCATTTTCTCTTGCCTCCCGTTCCATCTTGAGATCAGATATTAGGAGAGTCTTGTATTTGTTCTTTCCATTACTGCTGTGATCATCTAGTCTGTATTCTGAAGTCAGCTGAGCAGAGAGGGGACTGTCACTCAGGTTCAGAGGCTGCTCATCCTGCTCCAGATTTGTTTTGCCATTACTGTTGGTTTCTGCCATCTCCCTGCAGTGTGTTCCCCCTGAAGCATTGGAACTGTGTCCCACGGTCTCATTGCCATTAAAACTCTCTGCGGCTGAATCATCTATTAAAAAATATATATTTTCAGTCACATGCCACATCATCATCTCTGTCCAGTTCAAACATAATTTATACCTTCAAAATGTTTTCAAAATAGAATGAAAATTGTTTATATTACTAGCACCAGTACATTTCTGCAAAATGTGCACACACACTCCTCCATGTTTTCAAGTAAAAACTTTATGTAAATCCATAAAATATTACTAAGTTAAGGGAAATTATCTGGGCTGACACCTTAGTGTCACTGTGTACACAAAAGATAAGTATCACAAAGGATTTTTAGGGACAAAGTGACAAAGTCTGCCTTAATCCATCTGCCTGTCCATATGTCTATGTATCTATTTAGATTCTTGTACCATACTCGTTATTGCAGTATTGCATATTTCTGAAATCAACAGAGATGCACATGGTACTGAGAGAGAATCTACTTCTCAGGTTTTAAGGGTGCAGAGCAGCATATGTCATATCCATAAACACCCTCTTGCACAGATACGATGTAAATACATCTGATGTATTCACTGCTGGCAGTAGAGATTATACTGGAAAAGCTGACTCCAAAAAGAAAGATCCTCTCTTCATTTCGTTCGGGTGCTCAATCCCTTTGCTCATTCATTGTGTGTCATACTATATTTAGAAATACTGTTCAATAAAGGATTAAATCATCAACCTGAAAGTTACATCTGAAAACTCTGGATGTGTTGCTGCTACCCCTAAGATTTTACAGCTGAAATGTATGATTAATCTGTGTCTTCACATGCTTATGGGCTTGTGTATACTGTGTTTGTCAGCACTGGAAATTGCAACCTGTGCTACTACTCAGTCCTTTAATTCTGAACAGCCTGGGTGCCAAAAGATTATCTAGTAGAACAATTCATCCTTCAATGGACCAAATGGCAGCAGAATTTGGCCTTACTTCTTGCTCTCTAAAGCACCTTTTTGCTGGCAACTTATATGGTTTTGCTAATGGTGCAAACACCTGCCTAGGGCTCTACAAGCCTATGCTTATCACAGACAGTGGGAAGAAGCAGCTGGAAACAAAACCAGGGAGTTAGCAGCCAGGAACACATACAGATTGAAATTGGAGATACGGGATGAGATGGACCTTAATGTATTAGTACCTTAATATACCATCTGCTCTCATGCTCTTCTAAACAACTTGCATGGAAAAGAAACAAACACATTTATATATACATGGAATGAAAAAAAAATAAGTATCAGACACATTATCTTTAAAGGATGGGCTTAGCAATACTCATGCTTGAAACAACATGATTAATCATATTGTTGACTCTCCATCATTAATACAGTAAAAAACAACTATTCAGTGCCCTCAGAACATAATTTTAAAAGCGAATAAAGTATTGTATAAATGGGTAATGATCTAATTCAATTAAGTACTCAGAGAGCCATTGACAAGCCATCCTACATCAGTGGCTTGCTCGCTGTACACATCCAACACTGTCATGTCATGAAGTATACAGGACTGGGCACACATTCTGAACATATTTTTCTAAATTGCTTTGTTTTGTAAACCTGTAAAAATAAATCTAGTATAATGCAAATACATAATTTAAAAAAACTTAATTAAAATGCTTTTATTTAAGGAACACTTTTTTGGTTTACAAAATGCTCTATAATTAATGGCAGCAATAAAAAATAAAGCTATGTTTTGGTATGGACCACTTTTAAATTACCTTCTACAAATATAAATGCATACACAATAAAATGCATAATATTCCTAGAATAAGACTTTTAAATGTGTACACCAACCCGACTTGCAACACAGGAATGGAAATGTTCTAATTTAAAAACCTAGGACTGCTTGAGGATTTCAGCTCTGTAAATGAAGAGGGTGAGCATGATTTATCCTTAATAAACTTTCTATCATGCCCTGAGACTTAGGTCTTACAGGCCATAACACACTAAAAAGGTTAAAATTCTAAATGCAGTTTCAGAAATAAATACGCAATTTTATTATTCTGAACTAGAAAATGGCATACTAATATTGGGTCTTTGCTTTTTTTAAAGAAAATAGCCATATTTACAACTAATTTTAAAAGCTGAGATATCAGAAAGAAATTCAGATTTCTTTGTTTAACAGAGAAGCACTTTGGTTACTGCCGATTTGTATTTAGTACTGTTAACAGGTAATTGGCTCCTTGATTATCAGTTTAACAAGTGACAGTTTCAAATTAATTAAATCAATTACTGAATTGGTCACTGACTGAGGGATGCTCCTCCCTTTGAATGGCTCAGAAAATTCCCTGCTGTTGGAGTACAGAGAGAAACAAGTGAGTAACAAGAGGATGCAGAGACCCACCTAAAAGCTGGGGGTACTGCCTACTCTGCAGCACACAACTCTGATCCCTAGGAAACTTCTGTGCACCTGCACTTGAAGGTTCTGGGCCATGCAGTGCAGAGCAGTCACTACTAGGACATAGATGGCTAAATGGGAATGGTGGAGTAGGAAGAGAGCTATGCCTAGAGCCAGATTCAGGAACAACCAAGTCCAAAACAAGGCTATTAGTTTTCCCTTGTAATCATGAGTAACAATACTTTTTTTTTTTTTTTTTTCCCTGTATGATTAATGTTTGACAGCTAAAACTTACACATGTGTGAGAATGTTACAATACAGAAGAAAGAAAACCAACCACATTTTTCATATTTTTTCTAAAACACAACCGTTGAAAAATTCCTGTGCTGAGTAAACGTGGTCAAGCATCACAGTACTTTGAAACAATAATATAGTATTTACATTATTTTTGTCTTTACTTAGCAAAAGCTCAGTTACTTGAAACTCGGTTTCTACCATAAAGTCAAATACCTGCTTTTACAGTCATTTAACCTTGCTTGTTAGAGATGGGAGCTATTGTCTAGTCAGGACGTTCAGGAGAATGGCTACAATGGCTATAAATCACACTTTTGCCAAGTAAATATACATATGTGCTGCCATAAACGAAATCAAGAAAAAAATCCAGTGGTTTAGTGCTAGTAGTTCCTTACAGATGTTACCATCCCTGGGCAGCTGGTCTATTTTTGCCAAGAGTAAGACTACTCTAAAGCAAGAATTTCTGAGGTATCAGAATCACAGACCATATCAGGATTAACTGCTTTGGGGAAAAAGGCAGGAGGGTCCGGCCCAGGAGAGGAAAGGCACGTTCACCCTTGGACATGGGCAGCCACTGCCCCAACATGTGCCAGCCCTGCTCACGGCTGCTGGGATGAGCCACCCCCAGCTCCTGAGCCCGCAGAGACTGCAGGCCCTCACAGCTGCCAAGGGGCAAGGTGGTTTCCTGGAGACCTGTTCCTTGGACCACCCTCCCTGGTGGCAGCTGCCTCTCCGGGGGGCAGGAGGTGTGACCAACTCACGCCTTCAGCCTCCCAGGGCCGCAGCTATCCGCAGGCATCAGCCATGACAGCATATGATAGCCTCATCAAACGCTGCGGTTTGCTCTGGGCAGGACACGTCTCTAGAAACTGTGCACTTATCAAGCCCGTATCCCAGGATGCTGGAAGACTGGAAGCACAACTACAACTGGTTTTGTTACTTAAGCCTGAAAAGGGAGAGTCTGACTGCAAAATGTGTTATGTGTTTCACTTCTGGAAAACTGCCAGCTGGTGCCTCACCTACGCACAGATCCTGCCTCAGGGATTAAAGACCACCACCCGTCAGAGAAAGACTTGAAGAGCAGAGGGAAGGTGTCTTTGGACTGGGCAGTAGCCGCTTTCCTGAAGCAAGGAGTACTGTCCAGGCTTAGGCATGGACTTCTCAATCATGGACGAGTACTTCTTAAACCTCCTGATGTCGAGATCTCCTTCTCCCACCTTGACAGAGCTCCACGCTGATCCTCTGCTCTGACCAACACCCTCTGGACACCTTCAGTCCAAGTACTCTCAGTGTTAGGGATAATTCTTAAAACAAGAACCGCAGTAATTTTCCTACTTCAAGTTAGTTTCTTATTATTCATCCCATTGCATTAGAGCTTCTACATCCCCTTGAGGTCAGCTAGACACAAAGTGGCACTAGCTTTGTTTCTGCACAACTGAGAAGTCCAGGCTCCTGAGAGAAAACTTTCCAGGCTTGTTGCAGCCACCACTGCGTTAGCTTCTCCCCCTGCTTTTGAAGAAAACTTGGAAATAGTGGAATAGACAATGCCAAAGAAAGCCCAAGTAAACAGATGCTCTGAATATGAGTTTTGATTCTCAAAACTGTTGCATCCTTCATTTCAATTAACTGCCACAAACATTTGCATTACCATGGTCTAAACTTCTGCCAAAACCCAGTTTCTTTGTATTTAACACCTTGGATTCTGCAAGGTGATTTCTGTAGCAGTTGATAGTTTAAGGGCACTCTGATTTAGAGCAGAAAACCAGATCTTAATTTATAGAATTGTGTTCTCCTACCAAGTAATGCCTAGGTTTATGAATGGGCAAACAACATACACTGTTAGGATTCAAGATTCTTCTGTTACAGGTTAAAATACAGTTCTTCCACCCAGAGAGAACTCTTCAGACCAGATATGTCAAATGCTCAACACCATTCTCAGTAAGAGCGTTTTTTCAAAGGAAAGCAAGTTGAAGTATGCAGCAAATCTGGATGGAATAACAAGTCCTTCAAACACCATTTTTTCTGAGAGCACAAATTTAAGATCTGAACTCTGATTTAAGTGTCATTGAAGTACTGTGAATCTCAAACCTGGGTACATATATATAAATCTCACTTGTCTCCTTGAGAGAAAAATTTCCAGATGTTTTAAAGGATCTCTTGCACTACTCTTAGCAATCAATTTCATACTATAAATCAAACAGACTTTTCATATTCCTTGCCGGAAAGTTGGGAAGAAGTCAACAAGCCATTCCACATGAAGACAGATCTCTCAATAAATCCTCTCCCTCTCTCAAATTAATTCCCAGGCAGGAATTCAATTAATACTTAGAGTATGCTTAAATAGTTTATATAGCTGAGATTTCAGCTACCTGAAACTTACTGCATATTTTAGTAGTCAGTAATCCATAGTGTTGGCCTTCAGCAATAACAGTAGTAGTGTGGCACACCCGTGCAACCACACAGCCACACGGAAGCTCAGATCTGCTGAGAAGACAACATGGTGATGGGTCAGGGAGCTAAGGAATCCTCCACCAACACTAAGCATGAAGCAAGAGCCCCGTGACACCAAAGCAGCTCTAACACAGCTCCCCTTTTTTGCCATGAAACAAGGCAGATAGCCTACTTTAACTAGAATTTAGAAGAAAAAAAAATGTGGGAAAGGCAATTAACCTCATAGCACCTTTGGCTCTTTTGAGATATTCTGACTACATGGGGGCATTCGACAAGTCAAAACCATTCCTGGTGATAATGAGTCCAATTAATCACACTAAGTAAACTAGGCGATCGTTGGGGCCACTTCCTGCTTTATGAAGCAGAGAGCAGAGAGGGCCACATATGCAGCCCAAACAGAACACTGATGCCTGCAGACTCCAAAGTAGTATGCACCCAGGTTAAACGAACACTTTGAGTGGGTTACCTGTCAACACAGCATCTCTGAGAGCAGCAGTTACTGTAAGGTGGGTAACTGCACTTTCTAAAAGGAGGAGATGGGATGTGAATGAGATGAGTGGGATGAGTGAGACCGAAGTTTCTGGCTGTGGAAGTGCAGACTGTCATAAAAACCACTCTTAAAGATCATCTGCCAAAGTCCTGTACGATGAAGGTTGCTTTAATCTCTTTGGGCTGGACATCACCAGCCCAGACCTTGCTAAACACTGCCTTACACCCTTAGGATTCTGTTTCATTTGAACAGGATCACTTGCAAAAGACAGCACTGCAGACCAAAGACCGATAGACTCCAGACACTTTAGTTACTGTGCTGTTCTTTTTTAACCTTTGGCTTCAGTCATGCAAGTGTTTTATCTTTTCTATGTTAAAACACAACTTTAATGAAAATAATATTTGCTACATAAGCAAACATTTAAAACTAAGTTACATTCCTTCTGTAACTCCACAAACCCAAGGAATGCTAGCAAACCTTCCTAACAGGAACTATTGAAAAAAATGCTCTACTGGCAGCAACTGACGGCAGGCAGTTTTGGGAGAGGAACACCATGCATCAGACAAAAAGTGGTGCAGGGTGCTGACTCACAGAAAATTCTGTAGTATGAAATAATTATAGAGACTTTCTAAATTAACTGATAAAAACGCGAGGTCACACTTCACTCCCACCATTTTTCACAAGGACTGTTTAATACCAATTTGTCACAGTTATGTATTCGGTTATGCTTCATTTACATCACAAGTCATGTTTCAAGCACAAGTTCAATAGATAACTTAAAAGTCAGCCAAAATCAACTATTTCTATTCATCTTCTCTATTTCCTTTCATATTATGATAAAGAGAAGAGGTTCTACTAATGTAGGTATAAAGGTGATTTCACACCCTCTATTATTCGTCTTTTTGTAAAGCATTGGAATGGCCATAGTTGGTCAGATCAAAAATCTGTTTAGTCCAATATCCTATCTCCAGCAGTGGCTATTAGGAGATGTTTAGGGAAGACAATAAGGCAAGCAGATACAATTCTTCCTTCTATGGCTTGCTGAGCCCTTAATAATTTTCAGCTCAAGGTCTTTCTGAGTTGGATTTGGTTTCCCGTAACCTACTGATACTCAACAGATTTCCATGCAAATATCCAGTCTCTCTTTGTACTATGTAAATCTCAAGCACCCTTCTCTGCTCCTCCAAAAAGTTACTGCCACTATTTCTGTTTCCACTAAAATGTCAGTGCTGTGTCAAAGAAACAAGGCAGGAATTAAGAGGCTGGCAAGAAGCTTTCTAGAATACAGAGTGAGGTGATGTGCACAGAGTTCAGTGCCTTCATTCGCAGTGAGACTGCATTTGCTCCACTACAATAACATGTGTTAATCGTCCTCTTCAGCTAACCTCACCAACATCAACAATTTTATGTTTTTCTTTTGATAGCTTTCCTGATGTGGTTGGCTTCTGTGAATTCAGCTATGGAACTCACTACATGGACATTTGAACCTGGAATGTCCATTAGTTTCAGTGTGATGCCAATCAATGAGTCCCTCACTGGTGTCTTCAGTGATGGAGCAGTAAGTCAGGAGCTACTTCATATCATCACTCACTGCATGCATTTATGAAAAGAAAAAGGAACAAAAGCAAACTACAAAACTAATCCTTAGTATTGTCAACAACAGTACAGTAAATTTGATATACACATGCACATACACAGTGGAATCGGCATTAGCCAGGCTGTAAATCTTATTTCATTATTAAACAACTGCCCCAGTAATTCACAGTTTTTCCATGGGTAAATGTCTCTTCTTGTTGGTGCCACAAAACAGGCAGATATGTTATTAATCATAACATTTAATAACAGAAGAGTGAGCAACTGCCACTCCATCAGCAACTATCAGAGAAATAATAGTACTCTCCTGTTAGTCACAGTTTTCTAGAAGGGCTCATTTATAAAGATTCATGAGTGACTGCATGCTTACTTTGCCTGCAGAGCTACTGTCCCTGCATATACACAAAGAGATGAAGCAGAATGGCTACTAGGAGACTACTGCACATGTAAATAACCAATTAAATAGCTCACCGGGTGCATACTATTTTTATTATCACAATGCATCTAGTTTGTACTTGTGCTTTGACATTTCTACTTCAAAAGACAGCCCTCATTGCCCCTTGGGAGAAAAATCTCTGGTTTTCCCTTTACTCAGGAGAAACCTCTAGGGCACCTTTTGTGACAAAGGCTCTGTCAAGCAGTTCTTAATACAGAAAACCTGCAATTCTTCTAAAAGTTTTCATGCTGCTTATAGGATCATACTGGACAGCCAAGATATCTGGGATTGAGAATGTGGCTTAGAGCTCCATCTCTGGACAAGCATTGCAGGAACAAGTCCTCAGCCCGATATCACATGAATGATGCCAGATATATTGCCTTATGACTCATCCCAAACAAGACTTCAGAGCAGTTTATTGGTATGAAGCTAGGAACTGAGGAAGACTGGGAGACAAGCAGGTAAGCAGGGCTCAGGACAGACTAACTCTGACTTTTGAGATTCACTAAAATTCCAACCGTGTACAGAACATACCAGTGACAAAGATATTTGAGACTGCAACATGTTAAGAAGGCGAAAGATAAAGCCTTTTCTTTAACATAAAAAGAGGTAACCTAGGAGATATCTTACCCTCTTCTCTTCCCTGCCCAGCATGGAAGAGGCTTATGCTGCTCTAGCGAAAGGCTGCTGTGGGCAGCAGGAGCTGCCACCGTTCCCGGCAGCAAGAAGTATCTGGTGCAGTGCCAGCAACAGACAAAAGAGTAACACATAGGTGCATGTTTGGTGCCTAAAAATCAATCCAAATGGGGCTGAAAGGAATTACATTAAACCTGTCTACCACTTGGACCTAGTGCATGTGTGTGATGATGCATTTTACTTAATTAGGATGTAACCAGAAGACAAAAGCAAAGAGGAAAGATCAAGTTGGAGTCAGTAGAGGAAATACTCTGCAGACTGGATGCCCCAAATACTGTCATTTTAAATAAAGCCCTTTAAAAGTCTAAAATTTAGCCTACCAGCTTTAGTGTGTTGAGTGGGTTCACAGAGTGATATCAGTCTGTACTTTCTTCTGGAGGGGTGAAGCCCTGAGCACAAGCAAGATAAATGATCGCTTGACAGCTCTGCACCCCCTCAGCAAACTGCTGCCTGCTCTTCCATAAAAGCAGCAAGGCTATAGAAAGGCTCGTTACACCCACTCCATCAGTAAGACTGGGAGAGAAAGGGGCAAGTCTTAAGAGCAAACAGAAATGGTGCTTTGAGCTTCACACATTCTTAGCAACATTTAACCCAAAATCTGACTTGGGCTCCCAAACTTTACAGTACAAACTGCTGCATTTGCCTGTCTGCTATATACCTAGCAGAAAACTGAGCAGAAATTTCCTCTTTAAATATGAAAAAAATCATACGCCTGTTAATATTTTGCCTACCACTAGAAGACTACAACGAAGCAGAAATAAGAAAAAAATCTTACGTACCCAACAAAAGAACAGAAAAGCATTGAGAAAAGTTATCTATATATGCCCAAATGTAGGAAAACCAAGAGTTCTGCAGTTCAACAAACACTGCTATTATATTTTAAGTTTCATTTTTGAACCATTCTGAAGACTTGCAAGCATTTTTTACTTTACTTGTAATATATTTACATGTACATTTACATGTACATATGTAATTATATATATTTGTAATGTAGAAGCAGTCTCCGTAGCTATAACGTTGCTATTTAGGTGCATAAAACAAAGAGTAACTACGTTAAAAATGCCCTGTCAGCCCAGTATTTTGGGTACCTCTAAAATAATGAAAATAGTTTGAGTTGACTGCATAACTTCCAGTAATAATATTTCTACAAATAGTTCAGATTCATTAGACCCTGCATGATCAGGTTTGTACCTCTAGAGTTCAGGATTTAAAAATGGCAATGCATTTTTTAAAAAAATATTTTTACACAGAGAAGTAGAGTTTAAAGAATTGAATCAAGTAAATTAAAACCATTTTATTGTTGTTTACAATTGCATACTAAAAGCTAGGACATGAAAAATGCTTCATAACGAGAAGTGAAAGCATTTCTTACCATGTTCATAATTTTTTCTAGTTTTCATTTGATAATGTTAGTAAAATCAACTGGCTTTTACAAAAGATTTGGTTTTCACTCTAGAATAATTCTGTCACATCCTTTCCAAGCACTTCTCTCCAGTCACACTAACATACATGGTTTCAGAAAAATTTCGTAAGTCAGCAGAGTAAAATAAGTACCTCTGATATTCAAATACTGAAATTCAGTTTAAAAGTAGGTAATAAACATGTAATTGGGAAAAACTAGAAGAAAAGTATGTGACTGTGAAGAAGGAAATCACATCCTTTGTACTTCATCACAGTTCTGGCATTACCGACAGTGAACTAAAACTTCCTTGATATATTAGGGAATTGGTGAACCTGAGAAGTCAGAACACTAAACATCCAAGTTTAAGACTCCATTAGGGTTGCCATTTCCTTATTTAATGACTGTGATGTAATTTACATTTTTGTTGAGACAGAGTGTCAGTGAGTCAAGTGTAATCATTTTGTTACAGCTAAACTGCAAGTTTAGAAATTTGATGAATTCCAGAGCTTAGAAAGCTGCTGTTACAAACTTGAGCAAATAAGTATGTTTGAGTGATATAAATTATACGTCCCTTTTCAATTCAGTTTGCTTTTTATTGTATCACTTTAAAATGCTTATGGATGCCCATGGCAGCATGTACATTACTGTCTCCTGATTTGAGTATGCCTTTGGTAACTGCAGTAAGTGGCCTCCTCACTGCCTGAGTGAAAACAGTATTCTGGTCACACGGGGCAACACTTGATAACAAACCTGATGGCCTTTCTCCATCCAGCAAGCAATCATTTTAAAATGTTACGTTCCATTGTGTTTTCCTAGTATTATTTTTCACTGTACCAAGTGAAAGTTAAAAATATTCAGCATCCACAAAGCTAAGCACCAGCCCAAACACCAGAATGCAAAAGTTGACAACAGACATCAGTGCTAAGGAAGCTTTACCTGAACAAAATATTGCTACTGAGGTAAAGAACATAAGCATATTGCAAGTCTCCCTAGCTTGTTGATTACAACTACAGCATCAAACAAAAGGGGGGGGGGGGGGCGGGGATAAACAGTGCTGATGATTGACCTCCCTTCATCAGTCTGAAAAATCTGTCTGCATAGTAAATGCCAAAACTGCCATGAAAGATGCACTGGCATTATCATATGCATGGCACTAGAATAGTCTTGGAAGTTTACAGTAGTTACTTTTTTTTTCCTACCAAGAAATCACAGGGTCCAGGACAGCAGAATCCCAAATCATGTAATATATCTTGGGTTGAAAAATGGCAAATTCACAAACTCTGTCCACAAACATCCATGATTTTAGGTCTCTGCCACCAATTGTGTGATATCAAGCAGAAGACAGCAGACTTCCCATGAGGTTTTAATACTACAACAAGGTCTCTTCTGCCTTCATTAAATTCACCACTTTTAAAACCCAACCACCTCATAACACTACAGATAGACATGTTGACTCCCCATTTGACTGGCAAAATCAAAACATGCTTTCCTTTTCAGAAATTACTTTTGGCAAAGATAAAACATGCTCTTTCCTTTTCAGAAATTATTTTAAGCACAGACATCAAAGTCAATACATTCTTTTACAATTCCCAAAATATAGCTGAGCATTTGTCTAAAAATGGACTAGAATAAGAGGTATCTGAAGACAAAAATAAATGATTTTGCTAGATGGTCTGTCAGTGCATTATCTCTTGCAAACCAAGTAACTATGGTTCAATGTCCACAAACTTCACGAAGCCCAAAGTACCTTATAGATGGTTCTGGCACATCCACTGCCATTCCTCACTGCGCACTTGAAACCTTCACTGCCAAGCCACCTGACTAAGTAATGCTTCTCTTGTTTCGAACTTTCCCTCCCACTGCAATGCAGCAATCTGCGCTTGGTGGGGAGCAGAGCAAATATGAGAGGGTGCATTGAACAAAAGTGTAAACGAAAAATGGGAAAAGTTGAAAACTATTTATGCTTGAAAACATTTGCATGAAGACCATCATTTTACAGTTCCTTTCTGAGACGCTAATGCCAACAGAAACACTATGGCTTCTCGGTCATAATACTATTTTAGTAACTTTCAAAAACTTTCTTCTCATTAAAGGCAGTCGGTTTGCCCTTGCTGAAACATCACTGAGAGGCAGCCCCAAAACCAGACTACTCAACAAGGCCAGAAAGTAGAGCAAACAGAATACCACCTTTCAGAGAGAATCCATGAACTGCTTTGCAGTTCTTTGCAGACTGGAGAGATTTCTCAAGAAAGAAAATAACTAGTTCATGTTTCTAATTCACTTAAAGGCTTTTGGTAGCCCAGCAGGATTCAGCAATGGGACAGTCCACACACAGAGTGTTTGCAGCACGTGTTTTTCCTGTGCTTTACAGTATTGCTGAGGTACCATTACTGATGAAAATTAAGAATGTTTTAATCACAGCAAATCAGTCCTATTCTCACTAAAATTCTGACAATTTATGTACCGATTGTTGTTAAAGGTCAGAGCACTAGAAAGGGAAAGAATAAAACCATACCAGAGTCCAACTGCAATACCTGCTTGGTCTTCTTATAATATGGGATTGGCTGAGAATGAAGGGGGGGAATAAAATTGTGAGAAATTACCATTTGCTGAGCTGCCCCAACAGAACTCTGTGTGGAAACCAGCAGGCTACTCCTGGTAAACAAAGTATCCTGCCCACAGATGATATTCTCAGTTACAAAGCTAGCTAGGGGAGGAAGGGGCAGCCTAGAGCAAGAGCACTTAACAGAAATGCTTGTTGTTATTTTAAATAACAAAGTAAAGGACAATGACATTGCAAAATCTGCTATGTAGTTTCTTTCCCCTTTAAAATCCATAAACAACATTATTTGCCCCATGATACACTTTGTATTTTGAAGGGATCATCATTGTATAGCTACTTTAATCTAACTGAAATGCACATTGGAAACAGAAACAGCTGTATGACAAACAGCTGTATGCCAAACCTGTTCCCAAGCTTTCAGAAAAGTTAGAAAATATAGAGTATTTGCAAAAAACAATGAAGAGAATGAGCAACAGTTGCTGATAGTCTTTCTCCTGCATAAATAAACTTTAAATGGCTATCAAAACAACAGAATCCTAGGAAGTTTTTTCAAATCCCAGATCATTGCTTTGCAATTCTTATCATTACCTTCATTAACTGATCACCTTTCTTCCTAAATGACAATTATATATCAATTCTGAAGGAACTGTGTATTCCAGTTTTCCAGAAGCTTGATTTTTTTAGAAGCAGAACACAGATCTGAAGATGGGTTTGAGAATAAAATAAGCTTATTAGTTCTGAGTTGTTACCGTTGGATCAAGTGGAAAAGTTATGCATGCTGCAAAGGGAAACACATGGTATCAATCTGAACATGAACAGAATGTCATTTATAATAACTATTACAATCTTGGTGGGCTGTTATCTTTTGTATCCAGTATAAAAGCAAACAATCATACCAATACTCAACAGCATGAAATGCCTAGTGTGTCCTCCTTCACAGAACACCAGCAGATCTTTCCTTTTCTGCAATTACAAGTAACTGCCACCAGAATAAATAATACAATCAGTGCAATAACAGAAAAATAACCTCATGGAAAGATGGCAAAGGTAAACACACTACATTCAAATCTATTAATTGCACTTCCAACACAAATTTGGGTGGAAAAGTTTGTCGTTGATGGCACCTAGAGATGTTCTAGGTATGACAGTTTCCTTATTCTGCATATAGGAAACCACAGAAACTGCAGAGCTAGGTATTTTATTGGTCCAAAAATCACAAAATAATCTGGGCAAAGCATAATTTTACTACCCCTGATTAAGCGAGCGTGACAGGCTCTAATAGACAGAAAACACTGACACAAACCGACTGATCATACTATGTATGTCAGTTCAGGTACTTAAAGACATTTCGGCTGTCTAGCCAAATAAATGGTTACCATCTTTGATTCTCCAACACATGAACAAACACATTTTGGAGGACTCAAAAGACAGTCTTTCTAAAAGAAAAACCCTCTCTTTATTAACCTCTGAAGCATTTAGAAGGCAGTCTAAGGATATCATCTTCCTCTTTAGAAGGTTTGTAATACCTCAAAGATAATCTTGGCATTCCCCTTTATGCAAAGAGATACAGTTTTTCAAGTTCCTGATCCTGTCTCCCCAATGCTAGCTGAAGTCCCAGAACAGTGGGATACGGACTCAGTGCCTCTTTCCTGTTGCATGCACATTACCAGCAGAGTGAAGAAGAGAAAAATACAGTTACCAATGATGCAGAAAATACCTAAATTCATTTAAGTCCCTGCACTACTTGATTCAGATCAGAGGTCTGAACCTACATCTCTCAAACCCAGGAAAAACGTTCTGTGAGGCTTTTGGACTTTTGGTCCAAAATCTTTCAGGCTGAACTTGTGAAGCCTTTGAAGATTAAAGTTTTGTCAGAACTGCTTTCATTTCAACATTATCCTCTGTTTAAGAACACCTGAGACAGCTCTAATTTGGAACATCTCCAACAAATGGCAAAAAACACTTGACAAATGTGGTGAAAATCACTGGTATGGAGTCCCTTTTATGTGAATGTCATCACTGGATTCTCAAGCAGTCTGTTTTCCCAGAACACATTTCTTTTTAACTTCAGCACTGAAATGCGAAGTTTCCTACACTATGAGTCCCTGCCAAACTCAACACCACAGCTGCTGCTGCAGGCAATTAAGATAAAATGGTGTAGAGTAGAGGGAGCAGAGGCTGAGCTTTTGTATTGGAAGTGGACTTAGGCAGCACATTTGCAGACAGTAAAAGGACCGGTACTGTTAATGCAATTTCTTCATCATGTGGTAACCACAATATGAGCCATTAAAAATAATCTTCAGTAGTTTATGCAGTAGCAAAGAGCAGAATGGAAGGACATTAGTGAGTATCATGGCACTCTTCCATCGGACTTGAATATCCAAAACACAGTTTTGATCAGACCCCATCTGGTTTGCTGCTGGCTGAAAGCATTCACAAATTACGGGTGCAAACAGGATTGCTGCTGTTGCCATCAACCCACACATACAGTAGTTGTCTTCTCCTCTGCATGTTTCAGAAAACAATTTCAACCACAATGATTAAAGAAATGACAGTCGAAATGACTGATTATCCACCTAAAGTCAGACCATTAAAGGGGTCCACAACAGGATACAATAACTAATCTATTGTCAAGGATAAATATGCAATGAGAAATTAAAATGCACTACATATGAAAAGATTGATCACTCAAATCTTGAGCTCATATTCATTCTCTTATCCCCTGTAAAACTCCAGGTGGACTCTTCTGGCAACAGAATGATGGAAACGCTGGGTTCCACTGCATAATTTTCTACTGCCATTGTAATTTTGATATTTGGAATCTAAAATAAACCTCAGCATTGCCCTAGAGGATGCATTTACACCCCTCATGCTTCTTGTAGCCATCTGCTGCCAGTGCCTCACAAATGACCTCTGGAGAAGACTAAAAAATTCAGTTTGCTATGGCTAACAGCATACAAAACTACAATAATGGAGCTGCAACAAGAACAATTCCATTCCTTTTAGTATTAGGGCCATCCACCAGGCAGCACGTAGTATCTCAGCTACAACTACAAACAGAAAATTTGCCCAGGAAGTCTTAGTTTCTCTCCCTTTGTATTTGGCCTGGCTAAAAATTAACATTGCTGGTTTGCTTAGCTCTTCAACTAGTATAAAGAACTTACTATGCAGAAAGCCATAAAGCCAGCAGCACAGCACTGAGAAAGCTCTTGTTAATTAACTGCTATAAGGCTGGCCAGACAAACATCATACACAGAGCTGAAATCTACCTTTGGATGCATATGATCGTAATCTCACTAGAGTCAACAGGAGCCAGTGTGTGCAGTGTGGGAAATAATTTAGTCCATTAAATTCATGCGATTTACATACAATTAGTTGCTTCAGAATCTTACTTTTGAGTAGAAAAAGAAGATAAAGGAGGTTTAAAGTGATCAAAATATTCCCATGTGGCTGGCTATTACTGTTTCAAATTAAGGCAAACTGTCAACACAAAAGATATTTTTTAAATCGTTGCAGATTTGTTTAAACAAAAGAAAAATACAAGTAATAATCAAAATATTTGAGTTTATGTTTAAAGACAAAATCACAATAGATTTAAACTTCCTGCTTCAACTGAAGATACATTTCTGTCATTGAGGGCCACTTCTGGTACCTTCAAATTGGCCATTTACAGTCTCTTTGGAAACTTGACATACATACACATTCGTTTTAAAGGAATTAAAGAGGCAGAGATGCCTCAGGAAACAAAATGCTTTGCAACCAAGAAAAAATATCATCACTATTACTGTTTTCTTACTAAAATGTCAAGGATAAATCTCTGATATGGAGAGACACATACATTGTGTGTAAAGTTTGTACATAGTATAAACTTGTGCTTTCTTTTTTTTGATTTAATGAGAATACCAGCAGAAAGATCCTTGCTGGGACAGAATAGAGTTTGTGATTTTATCATATCTGTGGATGTTAAAAGCCAGCCAGGTTCTGTGAGGCACAGCATATCACCCGGGAAGTGCTGAACATCTTACCTATTTTTCCCTGAATGAATATCTCAGTGAAAGAGGGACAAATTGTTAGTCATGAATTCCAAATGGAAGTTGTAGGCAGAAGCTGTGCTGTACAAATTTTGGGGGTTATTTTTGCAATGGTGAGAAATTTTTCAAGGAAAGAGAGTGACACACTATTAATACTTTTCAGATTGGTGTTACAACTTAAAACCTTGATCTGGTGAATCAGTACATACATTAAATCATCCTAATTACTTTTATACATGGAAAAGACACATCAGAGAGCGCTACATTAGACAGTTCAACATCTAGTCAGCAGACAGCCCGAACACTAGGACACAGTGGCACAGGGAGAAGGCAGTTCAAGAAGAGGGCAGTACCTGTAAGGAGCAGGAATGCAGGGCAGAAATGGAATGATGATAAAAGACTAGGCAGAGGAGTGACCCACTTCTGTGGAGAAGCCAACGTTCTCACAACAGGAGAGTGCTGTAAAGAAGCCCTCGCAGAACACGCTACATCTATTGTTTTTAAGAGTTTAGGAACTCTGAGGTTTTTGTATACATCAAGCAGAGTCATCTCTGCTTTTTAGTTTCTGAAAACTCAAGGAAATTAAATTTATTTAATCAAAACAGTTTATACAGAAACTCCCTCAAGTTTGGAGGCCTGGACTCCTCAGCGTGAGCAGTCTCTACCAGTCCTACCTGCCTGTGTGTGATACAGTCCCACTGCTCCAAGGAGCATTGACATCCCTTTCTTAGAAGAGAATGCAATGCAGGTTATGGATTTGGGTGCATGCTTTGAACCTCACTGCACTTCCCTCACATGCAGTTAATCCTGTTTAGAGTTGGAGCTTAAAGATGTCTAGAAATGCAGATAAGGAATTCAAGTCCCTTTGTGAAAACTCAGTCCTAATAAAACTTGGGCCAACTCCCTAAAACCACATATTTTGCAGCGGACAAAATAAGCTGAGACAATGTTTGCCCAGCCAACATTATTCCACATACAAGTTAAATGCTGGAGAAAAAAAAAAAAGGGAAACAAATCATGACTTTGAGATAAAAAACTTCCTGGCTAGTTAGTTCAACAAAAGGACGCACAAGGTGGAAAATTTGTGCAGCTAACCATCTAAAATATTTTAACAGATGTAAACAGCTACGTTAAAAAGCGTTACTCTAAAACACAGCCTCACAGAGGTAGTGACAATATACAAGCAAACCTCTGAGAAGTGTGTTATTTTATCACAGAAGGGACTTTTTAATCAGTGATTTAATTTGATGGATAACAAACAATAATTTCTTAAGTGTTCTTTCTAATGAAAAACATCTATTTGATGAATTTCCTTTTACCCTGATCCCCGCTTTACTTGGCACTTGTGTGGATTCCCTGTCACCCATATGTCTACCACAGATTCAAGGGCCAGCCTAAATAATGGCTTAAAGCAGGGGTCCTCAAACTACGGCCTGCGGGCCGGATACGGCCCCCCAGGGTCCTCAATCCGGCCCCCGGTATTTACAGAACCCCCCGCCGGGGGCTGGGGGGGAAACCAAGCAGCCGCAGATGGCTGCCTGCCACTGCATCCGCGCGCCGGCCCCCTGGTTAAAAAGTGCGAGGACCCCTGGCTTAAAGCTTCCATACCTTTTGTGTTTATTTCTATAGTCCTCCATATAATAGGTGTACGCTACGGCTACTTTTGTTTTCAACTACAAAGACGACAGGCATTGTCTTTGCTCTTACTATTTGGTAAACCAGCCAAAAATGAGGAAGTTTTCAGGCAAGACTGCTCTTACACTAACCAATCTGGAGCTTATGTGTGATTCTTTCTGAGCTGCCCTGGGAGGGAGGAGGAAAAGAAAAAAACAACTATCCCTTTACTACCTATTCCATGGACCCAGGTCACTGGAAAGGCAACACAGAGCTCTTTCATTATATCAGTGAATCTGCCTTCCCTTTTTACTCTACAGACACACATAAAAATACAACATATGCTGTTTCTTTAAGCAGACTGAGTGTGTTTATTAGGTTTTTTTGCAACAATAAACATTTTACATAGAAAAAAAATACCTATCCTTCAAGGTGAAAACAGGTCTTTGAATTCCTTGGTGTTATATTATCATGAATCACTAACGGGCCTCATTAAAACAAACACCCCATCTGTCTGCCTACGTATATGCATGTATGTATTGCAGAAACACACAAGCACACATACATTTTATACATGTAAAACACATATGCAAAATAGATCTAAGCTAGAGAATACTGCTATATATGAAATAACCATTAAATAATGATAAAGTTATTTTCTGATTAAAAACTCAACAGAAAAAGCATGCATACTAAAAATGTAAAAATACATAGGCTGAACATATAAACTCTGCTGAAAAAAATAAGTTTAGGAAAAGCTGACAGTAATAAAAAGCAGACAGTTAAAATCTTACTGCAAACAGTCTAGTTTAAAGCTGGGAGTCTTGAGCATCTATTAAAGTTAAATTCAGGACCATATCAAAGAAAGGCAGAGCATCAAAATAACCAGAAATGGAATAGCTAGAATAACTTCTGTTTACAGCAAGAAAACAAACACACATATCACACGCTGCATCATGTCACACACCACCTTAATTTAGCTACAGTAAAATGAGTTTTCCTCAAAGAAAAGCTTGTATTATGACTATACCTTTAAAAAGCTCATGTTTTCTCTGTTTGGGTTTTAATAGGAAGAAAAAACAAGGTTGTATCAGGAGCTGTAAATTTTCATGCTTAATCTGATAGTTCAGCACTTTTGCAGTTGAGTTTGCAGCACACGCAGATCGGTTTCCTCATGCTTTCCCACTTATTTTTCAGCACACAGGAATTCTTAAGCACGCCACACCGTGCATACACAATTTGTAAGGCATGCTCATCGTCACTTGTTCAGCTTTATGCACCAAAGGAGACATGCTTCAGGCTTCTAGGTGCACATCTCACAATGATGTTTTAAAATTTTATCACCTAGTTTCCAGGGAACTGAGGCTTTGAATCTATGTTTGAAATACCACCTGAACGGGTGAAACATATTGGTATTCCACACACAGCCTCCTGCTGTCATTCCACTGTTGGCATGGGACAGTCTTCACCAAGACTTAGAAAACCTCATTCAATATTCCTCTCTGGAGGATCTGACACTTACTGTGAATTCTGCTCTTCAACTTAAATACCAGTGTCTGTGGCAGGCCAATTCTATCATTGCAGATACAGCATCCCTCAGGCGAGGTCCAACCTTTCTCTTGCAGTGCACCCAGGGATTAGCTTGACTTCCCCTAAATTCTCTCCAGTGCACAGTACGAGCTAATCTTTCCTGTAGGAAGCAGGAGATGGGGTTGCCATGACAACAGAGCACATTCTAGCAGTGGGACCACTGAGATGAGATGAAAAGACGACAGTGAAACATGCATTCAGTCTTCCTCCAGGGCTACGGGCTTCTTCCTCCAGGATTTAATTCCCCTGCAAGTTTACTGACAGGCTAGGAGGTTGATTAGCTATGTATTTTGCTACGGGGAGATTGCTAGTTAAGAATATGGTTGAGAGATCATAGCATTATTTAATGAAACTGCCATTCCTGTTTACGTTAAATTGCTGATTTTATAAGCAGCGTGGCTGCTTTTAAACCACGACTTGTTCAGACACATCAGTCCTACACTTAGTCCACGCTTAAATCTCACTAACGTAGAAAGAAAGAAAGTCACTAGCTGAGTCCTGTGATTCAGCTTTGGTTTTCCAGCATATTAGGCACACAGTCTTTCTTTAATGACTTTACACTGGTACACGTACATGAACACAAAGAGCGCAGTATAACATCTGTGTTTGAAGCTCAAAGGTTTGTGCTGATGGGGGAGGGGATACCGAGAAAAGCAAATCACAGCAGCCATGTGTCTTACACAAACGACAAAACAGCCACAATGAGATTTGGGAGCCCTGTTCATCAGGCAAAAGAAAACTGAGTAATCCATACTGTAAATATCAGCTATTTACTGCCCCAGAATAATGTCTGGACCCGACGCTTTAAACATTTTTTTCTCAATGAGAATAATAGAAAGCTTTTATAGTTCCTGCATTTCAATTATTTACACATTTTTAATTGTTCAATCAAATTTTCATGCAAAGGGTTTTTCTTTGTGTTTTAATTTCTCTTACAAAACCACCCAACATATTATTGTGTTAAATTCCTGGAGGCTGGAGCATCTTCTGTTATTTCAGACATAAGCATGTCCATCTCAGTGAGTCTTCACACTAAAGAAGTAGCAACTGAGAATGTAAGGCCAGTCTCTCATCATGTTTTTAGCTGTGCTTTTGCACAGAACAGATTCCTTCCTCCTTTGTGCCTTCACTCTTGAGCATGTAACATATGTGGCTACACACATAACACCTCATTGACAGGGAAGATACACCAGTCCCCTCGGTACCTGTACTGGCTTGACCTATCTGAGTCTAAAAGAGCTGCAGATGAATCAAATCTACATCATCTGAATCCATTTCTCTCTCTGGAAATTTTAAAAGAAAAGAACCTCCATGAGTGTCTGACACATGAACGAGAAAGAGCCCAGAGGCTGAATTTAGCCAGAACTCCTATGGGTAGGGAAGTGACGGGTGGGCAGGCAAACCAGTGGGCAGATGTATAACAGCTTTCCCTGTACAGCCAGTTATACAGGATATTTGGCAGATTAGTCCCAACTAACTTCATCTCAGCAAACCGCATAAGGCCGGGAATAAGGTTTTGGTCGGAGACGAAAGGTGCCTTCTTGGGGAGGCACCTTGCTGCCTGCAGTGGGTAAGGAAATGGTTGGGAAGTCTGGGGGGATGGGGGCATGAGGGAGCCCAGGTCAGGATGTCCAAATTATCATCAAATCACTGTTTTTTTCCCTGGTACTACACTAAATGGATTTACAGTGAGAACCCCCAGACAAAACCCACACGATTTCTTTTCCATGGCTGGGCAATACCGCGCTTCTGTAACCTGGCAAAGCATCTCAGTGTTACACACTTCTTGCAGTTTTACCTTCATTTGGATCTTAGCATGTGTCAGAAATACACATGCACAAAAGAGTATCCCTTAGAATCCCCTGGCTCTGACTCATCCTACAGCTCACTATGAAAATGAATTACACCACACAGTATAGCACCTGTATTTATTACCATCTAATTAGCGTTAGGTTTTGTTGGGGTTTTTTTCCTCCACTTTTCCACTCATGTTCTATGCAACTGGAGAAATGCCAAATCATGTAAGCGACATATGGTTTTGCTTTTGAAATCATCCAGCCAGAATCCCAAATACTGAAAAATCTTTGGCTAAATAATTTTCAGCTTGAGAGACAATATTTTACACCCTCAATTCCACTGGGAAACACTGATATTTGTAGGCATGCAAACTGGTTTTGAGGAAAAAGGGCATCTAATCAGATGTTGGATGATACAGATTTTTCCTGTTGTATGCTGTGTCCTCACAACGTGAAAAGAACAGTTTACAGCAAGATTAATGCTGTGAAAAAACCTAAACTACTATTACGGTTAATAAAAGTGAAGTTCTGTCTCTTTATTTCTTTCGCAAACTATGACTGTAGAAATCAGTAAATATTGCCCTTAGAATGCAAACATTCATTTCTTAATGCTTATGCGCAGGAACTTCCATTTAATAACACTGAATCTTGTGTTTCTGGAAGTTCAGTCTTCCAATCAAATGCAAGTAATATGTTCCTTTACTTGTCAGATAGGAAATGGATTGCCCTGCCAGCACCCTAAACAAGTAGCACCCAGTTACGAAAGTGGGTCAAATTAACTCTGACCATCTTCTTCCTATTTCTGGCTGAAACTTCTTGGGTTTTATTTCAGATGAATACCCAAATCACTCCCTCAGCAGGAACACACCCTCTCACACACACGTGGAGAAACAGAAGCAAAGTTCAGAGATCTCCTAGAACATCCAAGAAATGCTCACAGGTATCCCTACTACATACATATATCCCTGGGTATACCCAGGGAAAGGCAACTGTTTTAATGAACCCAGATGCAGCTTGCCAGAACAAGGAATAAGATAAAATGAAAGGTGATGACATATATTTAAGCTATCTACTATAATTAAAGAACACCACATACGTGTGACATAGTAGGATCAAAGAAGCACACTTCTAAGGCTCAAGTAGAGTAACCAGCTCTAGGTCCTTAGCAGAAACAAGCTGCTCCCACTGCTCTCATAGGTCTGCTCTATCTTTTTCAAAGGCAGAGTCTACCTTTATCAAGGTTGGAGTCTGAATTTTGCCCTTTGTCTACCCTCTTGCTTGGGAGAGGGATGACTGGTGAATACACAACAGCCACTTTTCAACAGGACACCCACAGTTTAAAGACAAGACGTGGGAGCTCAGAAGACACATCCTGTCCTACGTTTCTGCATGAATTCACAGCTTTAGCCACAAATGAGGAGTCTGAGGATTTCATGTCGAAAATAAAATCAAAAAAAAAAAGACAGGAAAATAAAACTATATATAGGTTCAACATGAAAAGCTGACATGAGAAAGTGAAGGTTTCTGTTTTGATTTCCTGTCCTTTTCTTTACTATGCTTAACTGTGAAATCACTGTTGAATTCTCATTTTTATTATACAGTTTCTGTACATAGCTGTTCACAGTCCTTTGAAATCTGTGGATGAAAGGAAACACCAATCTTCTTTTTAAGAATGGTTCATTTGAGATTAAACAGTGCTAAATGCTGAGCCCTGAACAAAAGGTTTAAGCACATGTAAGTCTTGCTGAAATAAAGCAACAGTGCCCAGTACTTTACAGGATCAAACCTGTGATTTGGGGTTTTTAAACCCCTAATTCCCTATCCTTTCCTTTCTCTTTTCAAATGTATCTTGCTAAGTCAGATCCTGCTTTTGTCAGATGAATTCCTTATATGAAACAGTGAGTGACCTTCAGTCCTAGTGCAGTGATAAATCAAGAAGAAGCCTACACCAGTGCAAGCTGTACCACCCCCCTCTGACAGCAAACACTCAGTTTTCATATTCTAAACACAGAACTAACGGTGCAGAGCTAACAACTGGAATACACCTAAATACGTAAATGAAAAAGAAAATTTTTGCTTTTACACTGTAAGACTGCTCTTAAACACAATTTTATTTTTGGAAAAGTGTCATATAATTAAACATTTTCCTCCTGTAATTTTATCCCCTGGATCACACAGGCAATCAGGACCTACTCTGGTACCTCTTAGATCTTTTTTCTTTACCTGTGGTTGCTCCTAATTCACTAACTTTACTCAAGGTTTACAAATAGGACTAGGTATGAGCAGAATCAGTGTTCAGGAATTTTGAATCAAATGATTTTGTAAGTAATGACACATTTCAGGAGATATGATTTTTTTAATATGCAAAATGATAAAAAATACTGTGATTTCATTCTAATAACCAAAGTAATTTATACAGAAAACTTAAAACTGCCTGTACCTTTAAAAGTGTCATATAATTTTGTCTTTTTAAGCAAATGCCTTACATTTGTGTAAGTAATGTAAGGAATGTAGTGCCAAATGTAGAAGTACTCATTGAGGGATAAGCTACCCCATTGTGAGACATGGTCATTAAACAACATTAAACTAAATTATTTCTACACTAAAATCATGAACAAAAGATGAGGTCAGATGTTCTCAGTTAGATGTTCTTTTTTCTAGATCTGTAACGTTAGTTTATCAGATTGGGAGTGGTGGAGAGGCATAGCAAAGAAAAAAATGCTCTTTCAAATATCTGTTGCTTATACATCTTCTAAAACCTGAATTTCATAGGTTTCTTCAACAGGAAACGGGGTTGGACTGAGCAATCTCCAGAGGTCCCTTCCAAAATCAACTGTTCTGTGAGTCATACGGGCTACTCTGCGGTAGTACACTCTGGTGAGTGAGACCAACAAGCAAAAATTAAACCATACTTGTATCTGATAGACATTCTCATTCAAAGAGAGGGTATCTAGGAAGTAACAATGACTTTGAAATACATGTTATTTCCAGCAATACCACTCTCCTGCAAGATGATAAGAACAGATACACCCTCCTGACCGTGACACCCCACAACAGCTTGAGGCATGACTGAGAACAGAGTGACCATGTTTCCCTGGCTTACCCTCCTGCCACCCAGCTACCTTTTGGTCAGATGTTTCCTAAACCTGACCTTATATAACCTGGCTACACTGTCAGCTTTGTGGATCACAGTAGGAAGTAGTTTCTGGCCTTTAAACCAGCTAGAGCAGACTGACTTGTGTCCATGCTGCTCAGGGCAGGACCAGCTTTGTCCACACTGTTCACTTAACCAGTCTCGTCTGCATGGTAACCCCAAATTAACCAATTGATGAGACAGACATACCACAATACCCCATAGGGGGGACTGTAAAAGCACGGTGACATTACATTGCAATGTCAAAGCCCTTAGAGGGACTTGATTCTTGTTCCCAAGAGGAACCTGAATGTGAACTGCACAGATACAGTGTGTATGATCTGGGGATCAGACCTAGGTCTGAAAAATGCAAAAAGCCAACAAATAGCTTAAAGACACATTCTTGCCTTTTGAAGCTCTTTAAGGATTTTCCCTCCATTAATTTTTCATTCTTTTTAAACTATAATAAGCATTTGGCATCTACAACATCCTTTTGTGATGCACAAAAAAGTACCTTCTTTTACTTATTCTGGTCATCACCTCTGTTATTCCATCTGACAAGCCATACATTTTGGAATTATGAGAGACAACAAACAATTTGGCCTCCTTAATTCTCTTCATGCCACTCATGACTTTAAAAATGTCAGCATGTCCTCTTAAATCATCCTTTTCTCCAGGTTAGAGTCATAGTCAAAGCAGTTTCTTCTCTCGTGGAGACAATCTTGTATATTTGATCTTCCTTATCACCTTTCCCTTTTGTTCTATATACTTTTTGGAAAAGGGAGGGCAGAATGGCACTGCAGGTACCTAAATTTACACAGGGATATGACGGGAATGGTAAGAATCGCTGTGCTGGGTCAGAGAAAGCCCATTTAGTCTAATGTCCTGCCTTTGACCGTGGTGAAAAAGAGGATGCTACCATTCACTGTTTTGCTATTTCTTTTCTGGTGGATCCAATATTAAGCTCTATATTAAGCTCTGAAGTGTTCTCCTTCAATCCGCACTGTATCAAGGTTTGTGTGCCAAAAAGCTTGTCTACTTTTTCCAACTGCACTCGCTGATTTAACATCTATCTACAAATCCTGTTAAACCCGTATCTTTAGCACTACTTCAATCAATCCATAACACTGTTTCTTCCAACTGCACTAGCTGGTCTAACATCTATGTACAAATCCTGTTTAAACCATATCGTCAGTGCTACTTCAAAAAACTCTTAACACTCAGTCTGTTTGCAAACTATTACTGAGCTCTGAGCTGATGTTTTCATAATCTATTTACTATCCCCCCAAGATATTATTCCAAGGTGGTAACAGCTGTTCACAGCCCTTGTAGACCATATATAAATCGAGGAAAGGATTTCTTCACTATTTTTACTTTACATTCACCACAGCTGAATTTCTTATGTCATTCTATCATCCAGTACCATGAGATTTTTCTATAACTCTTTACAATCAGGATTTGTTTTGTGAGCCTGAGTAACTTAGCCTTGTCAACACGTGTCACCTTGCTCTCCAGCCTTTTTCCAAACTATTTATGAATATTTTGAACAATAAGAGCCCTCTGCAAAACCATTTGGACTCCATTGCTGACCTCTCTCCACTTGAGAACTAAGTATTTATCCATATTCTCCATTTCTGATTTTTCAACCACTTACATACTACAGAGCCTTTAGCAGGAGCCTTGTGAAAAGCCTTTAGGAAACCCAGAGGGATTACGTTCTCATCCCCATTGCCAAGGGCTACCTCCCTTTAGAACAGATTTGCACTGGAGTAAGCAAGCTGAAATGGCCCAGCACAGACCTTGGAGAGAGCTAACAATTAAACTAAGTGAATGTCTAGGCATTGCAGCACTCGAGCTTTCAGACCCTGACCCCTTTCTGAACAGCACACAGATGGACCTTAGACCAGCCACACGCCCAGTGACTCTTTCACACACTAATAGTTTTGACTCTTAACAGGTCTGAGCTCCTGACTCTTCCTCAGTACACTGTATTTCTACATCATGTTATTATGTTCCTGCATAGAAACCCTGTTCTTCAGGGAAGTTGCTACCAATGTGACCAGTGAAGACCTCAATTTTTTTCATTTGCAGTTTCCTGGATACCAACTGCAACATTGCAAGACACACATTTGCTATTTTCCATTTCAGTGCAGGATGCTTTGAAGTTCAGATCTTTTTTAATGTAAGTGTGAGCATCAAACTATACATTCCCAAATAATAAATTCAAGACACAGGTACTTAAAATATTTAAATTAAGTATGATCTGGGTAATACTACAAAAAGGTTGCATTTAGCACCATGTAAATCTGGACAAATGAAAAAGTTCAGTAATGTAAAATCTATTCACGCTCCGAGATAACAGAGCTCATTTCCAAATCTATGTTTTCCAAGCTCAGCGCTATTCCTGTTATACAGTGTTAAAGTGTACTCTCTGAATTTATTTCCTTTCTGTATCTGTTACTTCTAATACGAACATTTAACACTATGAAAGAAGCTAATTGATTTCTGGTTATTCGTGTGAATTTTACTTTACAGCCTTGTGTCTTTGTGCATAAGCTATCCAAATGAAGCAGGCTAGAACCAGGTTGGGCTTACAAAAAAAAAAAAAAAACCACAACCAAACAACCAACACCCCCCACCCCCCGAAAAAAAAAAAATTAAGATGACCAGTGTATTTATTACTTTATTCTTTCAGTGTTCATAATTTCGGTCAGAAAGCAGCATCTCTATGCCACACTACTGAACCTAGATTTTTTTTCAGCTGATTTTAAAAGTCCAGGAAATTCAAGTGTTTATTGTTTAAGCGTTGGAAGAAATTAAAATACTACCTTTAGTTAAGAAAACAAAACCTAATACAAATTAGTTTTACTGAAGCAATTTCTGCTTCATTGCTGGTATTTATGATATTATGGGATATTAACTAATTTTAAGGATTGCCAGTAAATATGCTAGGACTTCTGTTTCACTCTTCCGTGCATATTTCCCACCTGTTTATTTCCTATCCAGAAGCAGAAATAGCTCTACTGGAACACGTCTTCTAAATGCATAAAACCTTTTCCATTACTTAAAAAAGAAACAAAAAAAACCCAAACCAAACCAAGACCACAGCCTAATGCAATTGCAATAGATATTATCAGTATGGTAAATGTTTCTTACAGTGCCCACAGTTTCAAATGAACATTATTTTAGAAGCTGCATCAAATTTCCTTCCTATCACTCCAAATCATGTCACTACAGTACTCTGGATGACCTACTGTGCATTTCTGTGTTTGAATGTGTTTAGGTCTATTTTCAACATACAGGAAGTCTGATTTTCCCTAATACAATATTTGGTCTTTTCAGAATTTTTCAGCTTCTTTTCCCATACAGATATATATATATATCAATTTAAGTTACTGTTGAGGAGAAAGATCCTGAAATTAAAAAAAAGCTGGAAATAGGATGCAAAAACACATAGTGAGATGACTGAAAGTTCTTTAAACAAACAGCTTTGAAAGACCAAAAATGCCTGTTTCCTAATCATGCCAGGCAGGAAATTCTATTTAATGTTCCCTAAATAGTTTATGAATTCATAGCAGAAAAAAAAAAAAGGTAATTTCTATTCTAAAGATCACAGTAAATAACAAAGTTTGCATAAACCATATTGGCTGATGTTTCTCCAGGAGCTGCCATTTATGATAGACACATAGGAAATCAAGATGAGGGAACAAGAAAAGTAATAGCATGTATGGCCCAGCAGTGGCAAAAAAAGCATCCCAGCTATTTATCTTTTAAAATCTAAGGATGAATATTTGGCATAAGACCAAGAGCACCAAAATCCAAAGTGAAACTGTTTATGTTCTTTCTTGGCTTAACTATAAAAAGAGGCAAGAAAGATACACTAGCCAGCTCTGGCTTGACAAAGCATCATAATCAAGGAACATACAATATGGGAAAAGAGTTGAATACTCAGATTTTCATTCTGGTTCATTATCTGTAAGTATATTTGTAAGAAACTTACTCATATTACCCCATGGCTGCTAGAATGAAAACTAAGGAAAAGAATAAGGTGGAGCTAAAGAAAGTGTAAGCTGTGAAACAGATGCATTTCAAACACCCAGTTATAAAGGTAGATCTAAAACCTTTTAAGCATAGCAAGATACCTGCGTAAGTTCTTTGCTTTGCTACAAGGTGCGTCTCTGGAAGACTTGTATGAGATGCTGAAGCAATAGCATGTCAAGAGGACATGAAATAGAGTGTGAAGAAAACTCTAATTCCTCTTGCTGGTTCCATCTAGTTCTAAAGCTCTGTTAAGTTTCATCAGCAGGTATATAAAGAACAATTCTTTGGCCCTGGTGGGAGCAACAGCTAAATTCAGTTTCCAGAAGGGACTTATGAAACTTGTCATGTAAATTGCAGCCTTCCATTCTCACCAGAAGAGATGGCACTTGACTGATTCAGTATCTCAGCTGGCATTAGACTCAAAGTATTATATGAAGAAAATATTCCAAGGACACCTACCCTGCAGTAAATCATTTAAGCATTGCAGATAAGAAAAACAAATAAACAAAATCTGGGACATAAGAATGTTACCTGGGTCATAACCTTGGCTGCTTACTCCATCTGCTAGCTAATTCTCACAGATAGACATTAAAGTTGAGGAACATCTAATAGGGACAGAACGGAGATGGCACAATAAAACTGATCTAAGAGAATTCACCGTAGAGGAGGAAAGTGGGGGAAAGGGATTTCACATCCACAGGGTATTCTAATGCTCAGAGCAAAGCATTCTCCCATGTGTATAGTAAGGTAGCAGAAAAAACCTACCAAGTCAAAACAATGACTGATGTCTTCTTCCCTCTCCTGCTTTGAGAAAAAACAAACATTTAATCAGTGAATTATTAAAAGCAAACTCTAATATGTTGCACAAAAGGGGGGAATAGCAGTACCAGAATGAACTTCTATGGACTTTCTACCCTAAGACATCATATAAAACAATTAAATAATCCTTAAGTCTCAGCTGAAGTGAAAACTTCCCCTGTTGCTTCTTCCCAGTGATGGCGCACAATTGGTCTGCAGTACACTACCAGATTAAGCACTACTTTTGTAATAAGGAAAAGTCCTGTGGCAAAATCCATTTAAATCTGTGGAAATTACTGCAGAAATCAGCAGTCTTTGGATATGGTACACCATGCAACATCAGTGTTTTAACTGGCAACAATTTGCTCACCACGAAAAAGGCAAAGACATGCTCTTAACTGTACTCTCTAGTCATGACAACATAAATAAATCCTGTGTATGTGACATCTGAATACCATGATTAACCTTGATTACTGAAGATCTAGTCCACAGCTCATCGATGTCATGGAGGTTTGCATAAGGGTCCAGGTGCTTTGGATACAGAGGGGGAAGATGAATTGACTTTCACTATAAAGGATGGTTGAGCTGAGATCTACAATCTGCACTATTTGGACAAACAACAACAAAATGACTGCTCAAAGCCTAACCAAGCAGTGACAAAACCATTTGGGGGCCCCATGGTGCAAAACTGATTTCAGTGAGAAGTGCATGGCCAGGACTAGGAGCTGGAATTCCAGTCATGCACAGCAGCTCATGGGGGTCCTACATAATTTGTCTACAGTGGGTAACTTCAATGGTAGTGCAACCTTCCAGTTTAAGAAATGAAAAACATACAATGTTTTACTTAATGCGGGATGAGGGGTTAGCCAAATCTTGAGAAATTCAAGTGCCACTTCCTTCCCAATCACATGGCTGGTACCTCAAACAGAAATGCTAGCAAGTCTAATGTCCACTGTGCAAGTCAAAACTGGTGAGGCTAACATTGATGGCTAGTCTTGGTACCAGCCTAGCCCCATCCATGCAGTGCAGCAGTGACATGCGTGGGTTATTATTGTTAGTTCCCACCTACACATCAGTTCTGAAACTCCCACTAGTAAATACGATTCAGGAAGGCTGTTCCCCCCCAATGCTCAGATTACATAAGGGCTTTGATTACATCAAAAGGAGAATGGTAACATTTTCCCCCTACATCTCAGGCTTAAAGTTTTTCACTGAAAGAATAAAGTCCCTTTTATTTTCTTTTTAAATTTTTGTTCACATTTCCTGACACAAAATCACTAAAAGGTCATGGATGCATAGAGAATCACTTTCTAGAGCCAGAGTCCTGGGGTATTGGTTCCCCAGTGAGAAGCACGGATGCACACTTCTGGTTTGTTTTTGTGAAGCTAGTACACTGGTTTGATGTTGCCAGCAGACATGTCTTGCAGGGCTGCCTTTAACACCTGCATCTCCACTGAGATCTGCCTCTAAGGCATGTATGAGTGTGTCACTGTTTGCACAGAAGAGGGAGATGAGGGCGGCACAAGCAGCTGAGCTGGTGGGTCCAGCACCAGCGTAGAGCAACCGTTAAGGAGCACACCTAAGCACCCAAGTACGTATTTGGAGAAGGCAGGCACATGCACTTCTGACAGTGATTCCCTCACAGTTTACGTCTGCTTCTAAAGAACACCACCAAAGAGAACCAGGCTTTTGGTAAAATATTCTTGTTGCGTTCTGAGAAAGCTGGAGGAAAAGAAACTGAGCATTGGCAGACTACAACAGGGAAGGTAAAGACAGAAACAAGGGCTGAAGTAAAAAGCCAAGGACTTGCCCGTTCTTTGTCCTCAAGTAGGGGGTTTTTGGTTGGTTAGTTTGGGTTTTTTAAGTATTTCTGCTTAACGTACATACACATGTAAGTGCTTTAGCACTTACATGCCCCAGCTTGTATCAGGTCCATTATACCCATTATGGGTACCATCGTACCCATACATAGTAAAAAAATCCCTGACCTGAAAGCTTACTGCTTAAGCAAGCAAGACAGAAAATAGATGGATTTAAACAATGTTATCACCTTCACTCTCCAGACAGGAAACAACACAAAGGAGAAAACAAGAGACTTGACCAGGGCAAACGTAACTAGCGAAAAAACGCAAACCCACTGAATCCCAGTTCTGTATCCCCCGCTCTGATGACCAGAGCTGAGCTTGCAGACAGACTGGTTGCTTCGATAGTGCTATATTAGCTGCTTGGCCATTTTCTTCTACCACCCCAAAAAGGTTAATTTTTTCAGAGGTACTTCATTTCTGTCTGACCTATTTGTTTTTCTGTGCAACCACTGGTACATCTAATAACATATTCTCCCTTTAAGGAAAAAAAAAAAAAAAAAAAAGGTAGCAAATTGTCAGCAGTAACAAACTCTAAAAGGTCTCAAGATCGTTGAACTGAGCATGTTTCTACAAAATTATCAGATACTTTTAAAGTGTATCAGGCAATTGGTAGAGGTAAGAAAAAGACTGAGGTTACAGTCAGGCTTTATGTTGGTTCATGATGATAATTAGCACAACGTAGACCAAAAATCAAACCGCAAACTTGCAATATAGCATGCAACTGAACACTGCCTTTTCTTCCTGTTTTGCTACAGATTGTCTCTTTGATGTTCTGTTCGACGATAGGAAACCTCTCACTGTCTTTATCTGCATGACTTTGCTTGCTTGACCCCATTAAGTGTATACCATCCAGTATTTGACATATAGACGTAATACCTGGAAATCTAATAACAAGCACAAATAATCATAGTGGGTCAAACAAAGATTCATCTTGCCAAGTATCCCAATTCTAAGCAGATGTTGAGCAAAAGACCACAGGAACAGTAAAATATGATGATCCTTCTCCTAGTACATCCTTGCAGCTTCCAGAAATCAATACTTTATGATCTTCTCCAAGTAAAGATTTTTTCCGAAATGTATTGAATAGCCATCAACTGATCTATGCTTCAGGAATATGCTCACTCCACTTTTGAAATTTCTTTTTTTTGGCTTCTGCAACATTCTGTGACAATAATACAACAACTTAATGATGTCCTGTGTGCAAAAATGTCTTTTGATTCTTATGATCTCATTGCCTGATAATCTTATTAAGTGTCCTAATTTCCTACAGTATAAAAAAGTGTAGAGAATAATACTATGTTTACCACTATACACTGGTTATGACCATACAGACCAGTCATACGCCTCCCTCAGACATCTCTTTTTTTCCAGACCGAAGAGTCCAAGAGTTTATTTAATGTTTCTTCATTCCACATTACTTTCTATTCTAGTCTTTCTTCATTATGTCTTCTCAAGCCTAGAGCATCTTGGCTTGTATTTGGTTTATGACATCAGTTTTCAAGGTACGATAATGCAATAAAGTTCAAGGAAGCACACAGAACATAATACGATAATGAATTTGTATTCTGTGCATAAATTTTTTGTACTGTTTAAACAGAGTTTGAAGAAGCAGCAAAGATTTTTAGCTAACGTTTCTCCATACGTGTACAAATATGAGATCAATGTAAGTATAAATATTTAGGAGCTGTAGATCAGGAAGTTCAAATCTGCTACTCTTCCATATAAAGCTATGAAACACAAGGGGTTTCTATGAAGATTCTTCTACAGAAGAACATACAAGCTGTTTTTAAAGCTCACATCAGTGGGTCTGATGGGCTGAACTCACAGACTCACACTACAGACTTTTAGGATACCCATATATACTTCCAGCTAAGAAATTCCACACAGGAATATAGCAGTATGCCTTAACTCCTCCCTACTCTGTTTAGCACACACCTCCAAGAAATACCAGAGAACACATCACAGACGACCTCAGCTTTTGCATGGTAAATAAAGAGAACAGAAGTCCCTAGAAAGCTTAGTCACAAAAGTATGAAGTGTATACAACTGAATTTACACATAGATACAGGTAGGAAGACAGTGCTGTTCAGTCAGTAAATGATAAAGCATAAAAAAGGCTTTTAAAGCATCTTAACTGTGCCTCCACATTATAGATGCTATAGTTCAGGCTTCGGGTTTTCACGGTATGAAAAGATACTGGCAGTCATACAGTGGTTACTATTCTAGAAGAACCCCAGGAGACAGTGTTTATTTTAGGTAGAAAACTGTTTCCGAGGACAGCCTCATGGGAGATTCAGCACATCTCTTCCTGAGCTTCCCGAGGGGACAGCAGTCAGACAACCCCACTTCAGCATCTTTCAGTACAACACAAACAACATAATGCAGGACGTTCACTCAGGACAAGCAGGCAGCCACTGTCACTGTCTCATTAGGCTGTCACGGGAAGTAAAGGTTTCAGATACAGGGATGTTAGTATTCCAGCCACTGAATCTATAGTACATACAAAAGCCACCTTTTCCCTGCACACATTTATATGTATATTACTCAATATCAGAGGTAAACCCTTTCCAAGGCTTTCTTTCACCCAACCTGCAGTGCACAAACCCAGGTCCTGCCTCTAGGCCATATGCCTGAGGCCATTCTATTTACAGACACCCTAGCCTTAAGTAGCATACACAGCATGTCAACTCCATACCAATGCCAACACCATAGATGGGTTTCTCCAGCATATTATACATGTCCATTTCACTGAGTCTCTGGTATTTAATTAATGCATTTAATAAGAACACTGTATCTAAATAAGTTGTAGGAGTTTCTGATCTCACACATAGAACCACAGAATGGTTTGAGTTGGAAGGGACCTTAAAGGTCACCTCATTCTAAATCCCCTGCCATGGGCAGGGACACCTTCCACTAGACCAGGTTGCTCAAAGCCCCATCCAGCCTGGCCTTGAACACTTCCAGGGATGGGGCATCCACAGCTTCTCTGGGCAACCTCTTCCAGTGTCTCATCACCCTCACAGTAAAGTAGTTCTTCCTAATATCTAATCTAAATTTACCCTCTTTAAATTTAAAACCATTTGTCCTATTGCAACAGGCCCTGCCAAAAGATGTGCCCCCATCTTTCTTAAAAAGCCCCTTGTAAGTACTGGCAGGCTGCTGTAAGGTGTCCCCAGAGCCTTCTCTTCTCCAGGCTGAACAACCCAAACTCTCTCCGTCTTCACAGGAGTTGTGCTCCAGCCCCCTGACCATGTTCACAGTCCTTCTCTGGACTCATTCCAACAGGTCTATGTCCTTCTAATGTTGGGGGCCTCAGAGATGAATGCAGTATTCCAAGTGGGATCTCACAAGAGGAGACCAGAGGGGGAGAATCATCTGCTGGCCACAGTTCTTTTGATGCAGCCCAGGATTCGGCTAGCTTTCTGGGCTGCAAGTGCACATTGTCAGGCCATGTTGAGCTTAAAGTTAAAAGAACTTTCACATAAGGTGAAAAGAACTCCAGAAATTTGATTATTTATCCATAAGTTCCACTTTCATGATATCAAATGCCCAAATTAGAAGTCCAAAATTCTCAAAATTATTAGACAATTCATACCTATATATATATATATGTATACATATATATAAGTATACATATATATAAGTATAGATATATCCTGAAATCTGCACTTTGTTTAGCAAAATGGATTTTTGCATTTCATTTAGGTGTTTCTTTGGGTCTTGCTTGAATAAGCATTTCTGTATACAGCTCTCCTAAAAATCAACCACATTTTCTGGAGAATTGAAACAAAAAATAAAACAAAAAAGCTTTTATGATCCTAAGTATGCTTTCATTGTGAATTCAGTAAAATCTGTTGTCTATATCTGGGAGCTTGAGAAAGGGTTGGGAATCTTGCAGTGAACAATATTCCTCTCATTTACTCCTAAGGCCTGAGTTGTCTTTCTGGCTGAGGTCCCAGTCTGAGACAGTAGTGAGCACAGTGAGTGCTAATAAACTGACATTTGACTTCTCATCCTCTCCTTGCAGGGAAAGGAATGCAGAGGGTGGAATTTTGCCACATTCTACCCAAGGGAAAAAGGAAATAAGGTGCCTTTTCCTAGTCCAAATATTCCTTTTTCCCCTCATACCTACTACTTGCAGAAACAAAAAAGAAGCTGTGAAGGTGTTCACATACTGCTGATGCAGATACAGGGAATAAAGCTTTGAAGATGTGAATCACCAATTCTGGGGCAAGGAAAACTAGGAATTCAAACATCCAGAAAAAATGCCATGCTGGCTCCACCCCTTCTGCCACATAATTCCATTTAAACACTGCATTTTAGAGCTAAAAAGAAAAACGTTTCCATTAATTTTGCTCCATTGACGCTCTGTACGTAATGCCCCATTAGCCTCACATAGCTTACATCTGCTTTTACTTAAATGTGAAAAACATAATAGCCCATGCTCATGATATATCTTGTATCTTTTCCGTCCTTCACACTAATCATTTTCAGCAGTCTCTCAAGTATGGGATGTTCAGGAGGCAAGCCAGGCGATCCCAGTATTTTGCCTGTTGCCCAGTGCTTTAAGAACAACTCAGGGTTTTACAGAAGCTACAGTCATCATGAAGATACTGAATTTGGATTTGTTGTGAGAAAAATGTCGATAACACACTGATGGGTTTAGTTGTTGCCAGGTAATTTTTATACTAAGTCAAGGACTTTAGTTTCTCAGGTGCCGCCAGTGAGAGGGCTGCAGGGGCATAAGAAATCGGGAGGGGACACAGCCAGGACAGCTGACCCCAACTGGCCAAAGGGATATTCCATACCATGGGATGTCGTGATCAGTATATGAACTGGGGGGGGGGGGGGGGGGGGGGGGGAATTGGCTGGGGTTTGTGGATCGCTGCTCAGACCAAACCAGAACAGTTTCTGAGACTATGAAGACAGAGATGATGATAACAATAATAACAATAATAACACAGCTTTTTTCAATCAACACTAGATGAAACCAGATAAAATAATTCTTCATTCAGGAGCTGAGATAAAAGTGGTGAATGGATGATAATGAATAGTATAGACAAATGGCTGGAGAACGAGCCCTTTGTCTTCACTTTTCCCAACTACTCTGGCTGTATCTGTTTTGCTCTATCCAACTTCACTAGCAAGACTTCTTCAGAGCCCACACAGCAACTTAAAATTACCCTTCCCCTAAAATCTCGGGGAGGGCAAGGCAGGTCCACCACCTGCTCTCCCTGGAGGGGAAGCCCCTGTTGGGATAATGGATCCAGACTAGTGCAGGGAGATGTGATTACAGCTGCCAGCACTTTCATGACTGAATCTGCTCTTTTGCCTTTTGCACAAAGGACCTGAGTGATTCTTCGATTGTTCAATGAAGAAAACAAGGATATTCTTAAAAGAACTAATTTCACGGGTCTTTCTTCATGAAAGAATTGCCATCTTCATGTGACATTTCCTCTTGAAGTGGAAGAGGAAGGAGAAAACCGAAATATTTCTACAAAGGGCAATAAGTGAACACTGTCTTCGGCATGACTTACGTACACAGTGGCCATTTATATACAGGCTTACCAAATCCTTTAGTATAATGATTTACTATGAGTTGTTCTGCTATCACACAGATGATTTCCCCTCTTACTAAAGAGGTATACTTATACCAAGCACTCTGACCAGTAAGAGAGATGTCTGGATACCTTCATAAATATTAAGGTTGACAGATGTGGCCATCAGAATTTTTCACTCTGAAATAAGACAGACTTGGTAATTTTCCTTTTCTTTAGCTGCCAGCCATCAGTTACTGACTTCACACACACAATTAAATGAAGTCACCACACTATCACTATCACACTATCCTTCAGTGAGTGAAGAAAATTAGGCACAAGGTAACAGCTAGTGCTAGGCTAAGAACAGGGGGAGTACAGCAGTCACAATACAGCCAGTAGGCAGACAATATTTCATTACAAGACCCACCACAGTACACCATACACAATATTTTCACTGAAATTCATCCCAGTTCAGCAAAGCACCCAACTCAGCTAAGCACGCATCAGCAAAGTTTTGCAAGTGTGCTGAAACAGGCCTCATTTGTAACCTTAGCACAGCAGCTTATTTCAGCAAAACTACGCGTGACATCACCTTCTTTCAAAAAAAGCAAATAAAAGTATCCTCACTTGTGGCATGGTTTAACCCCAGCCAGAAACTAAGTACCATGCAGCTGCTTGCTCAGTCCCCGCCATGCCCCAGAGGAATGGGGAGGAGAATCAGAAAGGAATGCAAAACCTGAGGGTTGAGGTAAGAACAACTTCACAATTGAAACAAAATAGGAGGAAAAAAACCCAAAACAATAATAACAATTATAAGGAAAAGGAGGGAGAAGGAAGAGGAATAAAATCCAAAGGGAAGGGAAAACCCCCAAGTGATGCACAACAAGTTGCTCACCACCTGCTGACTGATGCCCAGCCAGTCCCTGAGCAGCGATCACAGGCCCTGGCCAACTCCCCCCAGTTCATATAATCAGCACGACTTCCTACGGTATGGAATATCCCTTTGGCTAGCTGGGGTCAGCTGTCCTGGCTGTGTCGCCTCCCAATTTCTTGTGCACCCCCAGCCCTCTCACTGGCAGGGCCTGACAAACCAAAAAGTCCTTGACTTAGTATAAACATCACCCAGCAACAACAAAAACTATCAGTGTGCTGTTAGCATCGTTCTTACACTAAATCCAAACCACAGCACTGCACCAGCTACTAAGAGGAAAATTAACTCTGTCCCAGCTGAAACCAGGACAGCTTGTCAGACACCAAATAGAAAGCACTATCAGATGAAATCTAAAGAGTCTGACACCTCTTATGAGACCCACAGGTTACTGTTTCGTGAATTGTTAGGCCAGGACAAAGAGGATGTACAAACATTTTGCTGAGCAGAAGCAGAGATAAGCCATGTTTAACTCTAATCATCGGGTAGGTCTCAGATGGATCTTCTCATGCCCCAGCCCAATTCCCTACAAACTCTAGGTAAGGACCTCATGAATCACAGGGCAACTGTGACTTACCCATTTTGTTTGGTTGTTTTGTTTTGTGTTTACTTTGACTGAGAAGGGGTATTTGTCACCTGACTGCAGAGAAGTCTCTAGGAAAAAGTCATCAATGTAACTGGTCCCCCCTTTTGTCCCAACAAATACACTCCTGTTCTTGTGATGAATAACTATGCCTACAGGTAATACAGGAATCTAATTCCTACTTGTTAGAAATTTAAAAAGCATGATACTAAGGTCATTTAAAAGAGGCTTTGAAGATTGGTGGGGGAGTTTTGAGAAATAAAAATAAAACCCAAAGGCAGATAGAATTCAGTAATGCCATAAGAAGCCATTAATTGTAGAACAATTTCATTAAAACATTGTTTGCTACAAGGTTAACCACTAAGAAATATATTCTATCCAACAAATTACAGTATGAAATACTTACATGGTAAATATAGTCAGCAATCTTTTAAGTCCCTTTTCAGTTGTGAGTTTTACACTGTACCTTTTTCCTACTTCAGTTAAATACCACTTAATAAAAACAACACTAAGAGGTTAAAAATTTAGAGTATTAAAATGAGACACTCCACAAAGCAAACAGTGTTTAATAAGAAGCACTTTCTTTTGGATGAAACATTTTCAATACTTGCAGAAATAATTGATGTTGGTAGAATTTTGATATCAGTAGACCTCTAGTGGCTATTACAGTAATTGATGATTACGTTACTTTATTTAAAAAAAAAAATCCTTTTCAGAAAAGAAAACAGGAAAAAAACCACAGAAGCCAAACTGCAGCAAAATGTTATTAGAGTCCAAAAACTATAATAAATGTCTTATTTTACAACTGTTATCCAAAAAGTATTTAGAGGCCTGGTTCTCACTGGTTTTAATAAAATTACACAACTAAATACCTTTATAAACCTAGTCATCAAAACCCAAATCTGAGTCAGCAGTGGATGTTTTAAAATTCCCTGAGATTAACTCAAAAATATTTGCCAAATATTAGCTCTGAGGGAGCTAGTTACATGCTGAGTCTTAAAAGGAAGAGGACAGCACTTCCTCGCTCCCCAGGCAGGGCACCTGCCCACACACGATCCCTCCGCACTGCTCACCACCAGGAAGAACCTCAGACCCGCAAGTCAGAAGCGGACTGAAGAGGGCTCAGGACAGTGCCCAGTCTGGACTGCAAGCTCTGGGACAGGAGAACGTTGTCACATGGTGTAGCAAGCCATGACTCTAAATTAGCCATACCTAGAGTCAGCCACTGTCAGTATCTCGTAAAATATCCATTGCAATGATTCTTCATTCATTTTGGCTAAACTGTCACATTTCAGTGCCTATGAGCAGGCATAAAACAGAATTCCCTGCAATGATTCAGTAAAGGAACCAGTAAATGGCAGGCCTTGATGACCATTGAAAAATCAGGCTACATTAGCTGAATGCAATATCAAAGCCGTGGACGTGATACCTAAACATGGGACACTCAACCTTAGAAGTTTACGCCTTTGTCATTTAGTTTGCTTACTTAAGAGTTTTTGTCATGACATGACATCTCCCTACATTGTCTGAAATGCAGTTCAGGGGCCTAGGTACACGTTCAAAATTTTCATCTTTCCCACACTTCTCAAAATGAAAAGGTGCGACATTCAACAAAATGCAGAAAGGCAAAGAGAATAAGAAGACAGTCCATATGAACATATCTGAATATTGGCCATCCTACTCTTGCCATGTGACTAGTTAAAAGGCGTTGGTGATATTTAGGCCTAACAAACACTAAATAGCTTTTTCAGATGGTATTAACGATCTTTTTCTCTCAGGGAATCTAAAGGGAAACACCATGGTTTATCTCCTAAGGAGACACACTTGGAATCATACAGTATTAGTAAGAAAGCAGTACGAAAATTAAATTCTCATTCCCAAGGGTCTCCCATTTTCCCATTTAAGAGGCTCTGGTTTAGTTGGTTTGCACATACTATTTCCCTCAGATATATTTTAGATTCAGAGTAGCTATTTTGTCTTCCTCACACAGTATTGCATCTTCACAAAACTACTAAATCAAAAGAATTCAGCTAAGACAAAATTTTTCAACAGATTTTTGGGGTGCCCTCCTTCATACACTTATGAAAAGATGATTAATCATATGTACAATCAGGAAAGTCGATTCTTACTTAAAGGACAATCATGTGCACTTATGCATGAAATCTACTGCCTCCTGATGGACCTTTGTGCCAAGGTGACTTTCACAGCCAAGGAAGGTCACAAAAATGTAATTCTGCACCAACTGTGTAGGTTTAGAACCTAACAGTATCTAGACAATATCTTCTATACATAACTTTGCACATATTTGTGTACACAAAACCAGACACCACAACACACTCAAAAGCTTGAACCTTTACTGCACCACAGGTTTTTAAAAAAAGAATTGAAGGTCTACATAATCAAAGAGAGATCATTTGAATGAAAGAAACTGTGGAAATCAGTCCAAAGAGATCTGAGCACACACAGGGAGGCAAAGTGATTTAAATGTGTGTGCCAGAGCAAAAGTGTCTCCCCTAGAAGACAAACTTCCAGCACACACTCATTGAAGCTATTCTTGACTGATTATCATAGCCTAAGCAGTTAAAAAAGAAAGAGTTTAAAGCATTTCCAGCTAGGCTTTCATATCTTCAAAGAGTTCAGTAGATGATCTCTTGGCAGTCAGTGTTCAATAGCTGTCTACTCAGATAGGATAATGGCTGTTCATTAGCTAATCATCTCTTTGCCTAAGGGTGTTGCCAAACTTGTTAATGATAAGTTTGGCTGAGTCACCTGGATAACACTGGAAGCAATATTACTCTGCAGAAACTTTCTGCTGTGTGCCAGCAGAGGTAACATGCCATTGCAACACTGGCTGGGCAATACAAAGAAAAGTGATATTACTTTTTTTAAAATACAGAAAGAGCTCCACATTATTTGGTTATTTTATTTACAAGGATTCTTTGCATTGCTGAGCAAACAGCTACAACTTGGGAAGTTCCCAGTATTTAAACACTTCTTTGGATCTGAACATACCATCAAAGTGCACTGTTTATTATTCCTTAATCTCTGTTAAAACAGTATTTTCCTTTCTCCACCAATCCCAGGAAGTATACTGTGTGTAAATAAAATGAGCTTACAGCACAGATGATTCTTGACACATCCTGCCCATACAAACGTTCATCCAAACAGCTAAAATTCCTGTTCCTTACCCTGCTCTCCGAAAGCTTTCTCTGAACCAGAAGCTGGGGAGAGCCAGCCCTTCTGGACAATCTTCAGTTCTTCCTGTATGTTCCTGGTTACAGTCTCTGGAAACAGCAGTGGGAAGCCATACAATAGGGAATAGCTTCATTTAACTGAGCTTCTCTCATTGCAACTAAGTACACGAATGCCTCTGCCTTTAGTGTGAAGCCAATATGGAGTGGCAAATTCAATGGAAATGGTATAAGTTTGAAGCCTCTTTCATATGTGATTGAATTTGTCCCGAACTGAAACAAGAAGGGTCCTAGCGTCAGCATTATTTGAGAGCTAGTAATGAAAAGCTGTGTATTCAAGGCATTTTCTGGGCTCAGCTTCCTGGGCTCCTGAGGGGACTCAGGACTGAAGAAATGGAATCACAGTAACCAGTGAAATGCTCCACTATTGATTCTGCTGCCAAAATCCTCTGTGTGTTGTAGGGTTCATCAGTACTTTTCAACTATATAAAACCCATTTTGGGCTAAAGATGTGGATGTGCAATCCATGAGACTCTAACACTAGCTAATAAAGACCTGGAACCTGGGTTAAAACTTAAACATCACAGACATCTATTTTTTTAAATGACAACTTCAAAGGGTTCATTGATAACCATGTTTAAAGCAAAGAACAGAGGAACTCACTGGCTTTCTGTGGTTACACCAAAGCTTGCCTGCACAGGATCTGTATCGGTATAAGAAGAAACATGCCACAATCCAAAATCCAAAAGCAAGGCCTCAGCCCTACCTTGAAAACTTTAGCATCTCACAGCTTCCCTATTACTTTTTATGCAATCATGTATGCAGCCAGCAGAGTTCTTAACAGAAAGAATGTTTCTGGCCTGTCTTCACAGCTACCCTCTCCTTTCCTGCATGAACGTGTCACTAAAAGTGCCTGTCACAATTCAGGCTGAGATGAGCTGTAGCAGACAGAAAGAAAAGGCTCCTACTTCAGATACCTTTGGCCAATCCATACGTTCTACTCATTCTCATTTCTGGCATGTTTAGGGAATCTAATTTAGAGTAGTAAAGACTTTCTCACAAGATGTAGGTGGATCTTAAAACTCTCCAGATTTCTGGTTCAGTGTAAAAGCTGCTCCTCTTTAATGTCAAAGGAGTGGATTCATTGAAAGAAAAAAAAATAATCTATATATAGTCAGTGCTGAATCAGTGTGAACATCCAGGAAAAAAAAAAACAAATACAAATAATTTTCAGTGTTCAGGGCCAAAATCCATTCTTTTCTTCCAACAGCTGGTCACAATTCATTAAAAAGTAATGCAGACTTTACTTAAGGTGGATTTTTTTCCACTAACTCTACAGCTCCGTCCCATTAGAGCTTGTAGTTGCCAAAAAAACTCCATCACCTGTGTTCACGCTCACAGGAGGAACATGACAGTAACAATCTCCCTCTTCCCTACCCATTCACCAGAGTTCCTGGACACATTCCTTACAGCCATCAATAAATTCCAGCATCACCAAACTGGTAACTCAATTTATTAAACCGCATCTTTTGATCTATTTTGTTTTCTTTATTTCACAGTCTGCAAGCTATGTTCTGGCCTCAAGTCATATTGTTGGCAATTTCTGATACCTTCAGCTTCTGAATAATGCATATTGCTGTGACTCAAGGCAACAGACATTATTCTGTCAAAGACCTGTCCTTGCCTCATTTCCCCAGCTTCACTGGCCTTCTGATTTAACTAGGGAGATGGGAGAGTAACCTTTCTAAGCTTTGCTATCCCTGCTAATAGCTCTAAACATTCTGGAGTAACGATGCTCCATGTCACTGGAAATGGCTGTCACTCCTGTTGTATGGATGGGTACATTTAACAAAGATGGTAATAATCCCCAAAACGCTCCCAATTGAAAATGCTTCCTTTAGTATTACTACTTAGAACAATAAAACTACTGAATCAGGCTTGCAATTTAAATGCACAGGCAAACACCCTCAGATTGGTTTGAAAAGATACTCCACATGCAGAGGGTGGGTGGTAGAGGTGACAGCATCTCCTCTGGAACATAGACAACATAATACGACACACCACTTACTCCGTGTAACTGACTTGCTGGTATTCCAAAACAGATTTTGTTGTAGTGAAATAAGGCAGGCATTTACCACAAACATCTATGTGGTTACTTCACCATTTGAAGATGAGAATGGATAGTGGGTGGACATCAGCAGGTTTTCTTTATTACCACTGCACTTTGGACTTAACTTGTGCATAATAATTGATAAAGTTAAGATCATATTTTTCATACTTACAGGTATGCACTGACAACTATCAACTATCACAGAAATCAGTATTGCAGACAGAAGATAACAGCTGTTTTTAAACAAGGTCAGAACCTCATTTACTATAAACCAGCGCAGACCCACTGAGAATATAATGCAAGACATCTAAATTTGCCTGCGCTGACATTTTCCTTTCACTCATTGGCAAGTAGTATTCTTTTAAACAGCTTCTTTGTGGAGTGACTAGAAAAGAATTTGCACACCTTCACCAAGAGCAACGCTTTCAAAGGCACAAATTGCAGAAAAGTGCTCTCTCTCCTGCTACCCCTCTGCAGGAGTTAGAGGTCTAACTACCACTTAAGCCTCTGCCAAGCCCCTCACTACTGCCTCTCTTCCTGTCTATCAGACAGCTCTTGGGAAAACTCTTCTTCCTTGCTGCTGAAATGGACTTTATCTTCTCAGATTCAGAATCCAAGCCAGAAATCAAGCATGAAGATAGCTTACCTTTTTCTTTGCTCTAATCTAGCCTGTTCTCATGGAAGTACATGCCTTCCAATCAGCTGCACCGCTTCCTTTACTACCATTCTCCTCCGATATAACATAGATTCAGCTGGCAAATAACCAAATATGAAGTATTGAGGAGAAATATTTCAGACTGAGAATTAAGGATTATTATGTTCCTCTCCTACCAAAACCCACACCTTAGAGACAAAAAAAAGGTCTTGCCATTCTTCCCCAAAAACTACATGTACCTGTGGAAAAAACCTGTTCCTTGTCACTTTGACACCAATGCACAAAGCTTTTCACTCCACAGTCCATCTCTTTCTCCAGCTGTCTTGATGCTTAGATGACAGGGGGAAAAAAAAAAAAAGTGCCTTTTAATAACAAAGGTGGTAGGAGGAAGTAAGTGCCTCCTGATAATCTTCCAGTAACAAGAATGTTCAGCTTTAAATTATTCAACCCACTTTCCAATTTTGGGACCTTTCAAGATGCTACATTATTGGCTGCCTAAACATCCATGGCAGCAAAAATAAATTATCTCCTACCTGTAATGACCCAGAAATCTCCTTTAATTTTTGACACAGGCCTTATAAGCTGGAATGTATGAGTTCTCACCTTGATGACTGCAATCACAGAATCACAGGATGGTTTAGGTTGGAAGGGACCCTCAAATATCATCTAGTCCAATCCCCTGCCACGGGCAGGGAAAACCTTCACTAGATCAAGTTGCTCAAAACCCCATCCAACCTGGTCTTGATTGCTGCACAACTTCTCTGGGCAACCTGATCCAGTGGCTCACTACCCTCATGGTAAAAAATTTCCTCCGTATATCCAATACCATCTTTTAGTTTAAAACCATCACCCCTTGTCCTGTCACTACAGGTCTTGGTAAAAAGTCTCTCTCCGTCTTTCCTCTAAGTCCCCTTTATATACCAAAAGGCTGCATTAAGACCTCTCTAGAGACTTCTCTTCCCCAGCTGAACACTCCAACTCTCTCAGCCTCTCCTCATAAGAGAGGTGTTCCACCCCTTTGACCATTTTTGTGGCCTTCCCTTGGACCCACTCTAACAGGTCCATGTCTTTCTCGTGTTGGGGACCCCAGAGCTGGATACAGTATTCCAGGTGGGATGTCACAAGAGCAGAGCAGATGGGGAGAATCACCTCCCTTGACCTGCCAGCCATGCTTTTTATACAGCCCAGGATACAATCGGCTTTCTGGGCTGCCATCACACATTTCCAGCTCAAGTCCAATTTTTCATTCACTGATAATATAAAGTATCACAAGTCCTTCTCCACTCTATTTCATTCCTCCTCCAGTATGTATTGGTGTTGGGAATTGTCTGACCTAGATACAGGATCTTGCACTTGACCTTGTTGAACTTCATGAGGCTTGCATGGGCCCACTACTCAAGCCTGGATGACATCCCCTCCCACCAGCAAATGAATGGCACCACTCTGCTTAATGTCGTCTCCAAATTTGCTGTGGGTGCACTCAGCAACACTATGTTGTTGATGAAGATATTAAATAGTAGTGGTCCCAGTATGGACCCTTGAGGGACACTATTTGTTACTGGTTTCCGCTTGGACATTGAGTCATTGACCGTAACTCTTTAGACACAGCCAATCTTTGTACTTAAGAATGAAACCACCCAAAGAAGAGCCCTTGGGAGACGACTTACTCACCGATACCAATTGTCAAGTCCATACCAGTCTCATGCTCCCCACTCAATCTCTGACATGCCCTGCAAAGCACCCCTGGAAACGGCTCTGAAAGAAAGCCCCTAAGACTGGCACTGTCCCTGTGTCAGGAAAACACTTTGAAGGATGGAAAAAGCTTCATATGGTTTTATATATATATACACACATGTGTATATATATATATATATATATGGAACCTACTTCTACAAGAGACAGCCATCCAAATTTATTTTTGATGTTGCTTCCCTGTGAAAAGAATGTGCTGCTAAGCTCTTGTAGCTACTGCTGCCCCTCAGATATAACCTGCAACATTCTAATAGGAGCTACAGACACTGACATCCACTGTTCCTTGCTGTTGCTCCTGTTGAACAGGAAAGCACAAGCTGGCTCACATGGCGCACACCTTATGATTTGCTTGAAACACATTCAAACAAAACCTTTTCCACCCACACCAAAACAAGAAGAAAGCAAGAGATGCCAACTTTATTTTTTGCCTCAGAGCTTCAAGAGGTATTGGAATGTATACTGCTCTGGTTGGATTTAGCCTTCACAGAATTGCCTCTTTAGAAATTCAGGCCTATGGCATTTCTGAACTCTGAGATGGTCTAATCAGAGTGCAGGAAAATGTATCATCTGCTTAATAGCAGATTCCTGTGCCATAAAGCTCTACTTCTCTTCAGCGATCTGTTCACTTTACTTAGGTAAGTATAGAAAGACATATATATGTGACAAGAGAAATATAGATTTATAAATATGGTTATAAAACCTACAAATAGAAAATCTATTCATATCAATAGATACTTCTGTGTAGACTCAAATTAGCTTTGTGCTTGCTCCATATTGTGTAATGAAATACAAAACAGGGCCAACATACAACTCAATGCTAACTTCATTTTTAATAAATGCTGCTGGAAAAATAACCTTGTCAAGCTAGCAAGCTCAATCTCTGCTAGTCCCTAAGTAGCCTTCCTAACCCTCTACTCTCTGGATTATTTCTGTTCACATCTGTGTGTACTGCCAGAGAGAAACAAATAGTAAGGCATCCACCACATACTGACATAAGAAAACAGAATAAGTAAAATTTTCCTGCCTTGAAGGGTGCTGAAGGGGGACAGGTTTCAGTTTGAGCAGGAATAATGGAGGAGTCAGGAGAATGGTTTTCTCCTCAATTTTTCATTCAGGTTCAAAGTGCACCTGATTGCCGTATTCTCAAGAGGTAGTCAGACAGCATGGGAGACTAGATTTCTTCCTGACCCACAAGACAGGAATATCTTTAAAGAAACTCATTATTATTCAGAGAAATTCATTCTGCAAGGCAGGAACAGTTTAAAATCCAAGTAGTTATTTCCATTCTATCTGTATACAAATATAAAAAACCAACAAGATACTGGTACTGCTAACACCTGCTCTCTTCATCATACATGTGTACTTGATGATCAGTTAGGATTCAGGTCTTACTAGCCAGCCTGTTCATCCCCAGGCATCAGCCAGATCACCTGTAACACAAGGCCCTACAACCTATTTCAGCTAAGAAGCAATGAGCTCTTGCTCTATTACAGTATGCTAATATGTGGGCCATATGCCTGATTTGGCATGTCCTCTTCCCTCAAGCCATATTGCAGCATCCTCTTCTACTTACAGGGGCTCGCATCAAGCATCTACAAAAAACAGCAGATGTCCTAGAAGGCGTGAAAACCATCCTAAAAAAAGGCATGGATTAAACAGAACTGCCCCACAGACTACCAACTGGACTATTCAAAACCAGGCAGTACACTGGAAGGGGATCCAAGAAACAGAAAATACTAATAGTCTACCACTACCAACCCAACCCAAGTAATTTACCCATGCAGTAGAAGCTCTTCTGAAAAGAACTTGTTCTGCACGGCATGGTGGTGTCGGAGCTGTCTGTAAAAGACTAGAAGGCTAGGAGTGCGCAGTTTCCTAGGTGGTGAAGAATTATTTCTCAGAAAAATAACAGTTTTACCATGTCCACCCTCTCTTTTGCAAAGCTGCATTTAAGTAAGCTTCTACTGAAATCAACAGTTTACTATGTCAACAGAGAGAATTAAGTTCAAGAATCACCATGGAACCCTGTTTCATAAATTACTGTGGAAAACCTGGCCAGGCTGTCATCTTACTCTTTGAAATCTACCCATGCCCCATGCTTTTTAACGCTGTCACCACCATTTCCACGTCTCCTTGAGCAAGCAACCATTTTAGCCCTTTTTTTTCCAGGGACTGAATGGAAGCACACTGCCAAGTAGCTGATTCAGAGAACAGAAAAATATTTGTCCTTGCTAACAGGCTTTACAGCACCCATGCTTTTAATTAAAATAGGGCATATCTGCAGAAGATATAACAATATGTGCAACTGCAAGTCTGACTACAGACGCACAGGAATAACCATGGATTATAGTCTGCTCGAGGAATCTAAGATTAACAGTTCCTAGAGAGCACACATAACTAGTATAGAATTGCAGAAATATAGCACAAATAATAAAGGAAGATACATAAACACAGATAGGGCTAGCTCACTGACTTAAAGCTTATAATTTCCGCATAAACTGCACTGATGGTTTAACTAAGAACTAGTAGCAATGTCAGCACCCATATTAACTACTTTAGGATCCATTCAACTGCCCAGAGCCTACTATGAAAACATCAAGGATGAATCCTTGTCTCCACTGGAGTTTGCAGAAACTCATCACTGATTTTAGTAAGATTTTAATCATGCTCATATATTTTGGACATGATCATGCTGGATACAATTTCTAAAAAACCAAGTCACTAGAAGTCAAAGTTCTTTCAACTGCATAAAAATGCAGTCCATGGATAGTTCTCAGATATTTTTAAAAAGTCACCTACTGCTTTTAGACAGACAGAAATGCTCAAAGATGTATGCAGACCTGTAAACTATTCAATTATTTATAGATTCTTTATAAACATACAAGGAGTGCTTTTTGGAAGAGATTTGACAGCACTGGTTGCTTCCATTTACTTTCTACCTCTCTAGACCACCTGGCTGCTCTTACCCTTTGTACCACCTCCTTTTGAAGAGGGCCTATTTCTGCTATTGTAGGTAATGCACATTAAGAGTTCCCACATCTTGTAGTTCTGTCTCTTCATCCTCTCTTTGGCTGCAGTATTGGCTCCCTTCAGAATAACCATCCAAAAGACACTTAAACAGTGTGATGTAACAAACTCACTGCATGTCTTTGCCAATTAAGTCATTAAAATTTTAGTACGCTTCATATTTTGGTTCTTCTTAGAACAGTAACTTCATGTAACTGAAATGTCATCTCCAGATTCTGCAGAGAAAAAACCCCCACAACTATTCCCTGCCTGTGTCTCCTAATTTCTTTTCCCCATCAAACCCATAATAGCAATTATCACTCCCAAGAATTTCAACTAGTCTGCTGATATCATGGTTTTACCACAATGTTTCTCAAAGCACAAAATCATATCTTCTAATCAGTTATTGCCCCAAAGTACCTATTACTGCTACCTTGTTTAAAAGCTGCTAGTGAACCACACACTATATTCTGGTTTATGATCACATTTAAACCTCCTTGCCAAAGCCTATGCTTACGTGAAACCCAAGTTCCAGAGTATGAAAAGCTAAACAGAGAGGTTTGAACTCCGCCTTCCAGTCAGAAGTAATTACTCATCTTACACAACTTTAACTGTTTATAGCAGGGATCTGGGATGGTTATTAACAAGGATCACCTCACCTTCTACTTAGGAAGCAACTCTACCCAGTAAAGCGCATGGAACATCATGACTGCTAGGAGTTAAGTAGAAGCAGTCACTAGCTCTCTGAGATACATTAAGCTGACTCCTTGATTCATTTCACAAGAAAGATGGCTTGTAAAAACTCTGAAATTAAACTGAAGCACAGAGAAGGACTTAAGATACAAAGATGCAACTATCCCCATAACCAGGAATTTCTGCAGTAGAGACTGATCTCAGGGCAATATTTCAGCTGGAAAACCACATTGCAGCTGCAAGACTAGTGTACTAATGAGTTGTTATCTGACGGAAATGGAGAAAAGCTCCTTGGAGCTGACCTAAGGCATCAATTTCTCTTCATTTCTGTGCACCTAAGTCTGAAAAATGTGTATTATATAAATTTGGATTCTGTCTCTACGTTAGTTTTAATCTTAATTTATTTTAACGATAATGCCAACTCTTAAAATTGAGGCTCTGGATTGGTTTCTTAGCATTACACACAGTACAGCCCACAAAGGCAACTAAACAGGAGGTGCTCCTTTACATCTTTTTCCAGAGCGGGTTTCAGTAGCTACTAATGTCTGTCTGGAAGGGTGCTCCTTCAGCAACCAGGGCTGGGCAGTGTCCACCTGGCATGCAGCAGTGGAGAGACTGCTTCAGCCTCACACATCTCCAAGCAAGCTGCTAACCAGTCACCAAGCGCTAAATAAGGTGAAAGAGCTGGGCTGTATTTTAATCTGTGTTGATGCTAAATGTCATTGTTCTCGTACCTTTCTGTCTCTGGACAACCTGCAAACCATCACTACTCTCTGTCTCACAATAACCAGACTACGAGCATTCACAAATACTTGGAGGACACTGCTGGAGTTCAGCCTATCCTGAAACTTTCAGAATGATAATATCGTTTCTTCCATCCTGTTATTAAGAATTGACAGCGATAGTGCATCCCTCTGCCTCAGAGTAACAAATACGGTTACTATTTGGTAACATTAAACCAATTATTTGAAAGCACCACTTCACAGACCTCAGGAAAATTTATATAAATACTTTGCATTTGTGTTAAATATTACAGAATTCTATAGTGCTGAAAAAGTATACTCTCTTTTTGTAATCAAAGTATTTGCATTTTGTTAAAAAATGACTACTAATTTTAAACATTCAGCATTACAAATATATTATCAAACAATAAATACTTTAAAGAAATTTCCATTAAAAAATATCTTTCACAAGACAGCCCAATGTCTCCAGGGAATTTCCTGTTCAGAAGAATATAAATTAATAACTTCCTTAATTAAAATATAACACAGTGAAGGATTAATGGCTAAATTTAATTTTCTTTAAAGCCCATTGTTTTACATTCCTTTTACTGGAAAAAAAAATGTTCTATTATATTATTCTATATTAAATGTAGTAGGAAAAAGAGAGTCAATGCCTAACATGCATTTTAACAGTAGTTATGAAAAAAACTCATACTGTAAGGACATAGATCAAATCAAACAATCTGTGCACATAGCCCCTGCTAAAGTCAACTGGTACATATGAAAGGATAAACTGGGTAGTGTCTCTACTGGAAAGCAAAGCTAAATCTCCATACCAGAATGCCCCTGCTTAGTTTAGGTGTTACAGAGAAATGGGAGGGAAGAGCCTGAGAGATGCTAAGATAGAGGAAAAGAACAAAGGAAATCAACCAAAACTCAAGCCAACACTTTCAGAAATCCCGCTAAGATTAGTTACAAGGGCTTGCATACTGAAATTGAAAGCAAACTGGCTCACTTCAGTACCCGCATAAGGAAGAGGGAGCTGGGCTGCTTAGTTTATTGCCAAAGTGAAATATCTATTGATAGAGGACCTGTACAACACCAATGCAACCCGCAGACCTGTTCTGAAGGTGCAAAAGGATACAGGTCTGCAGCTAGCCTTTTACACAGGGGTAGACTTTACTTACCACTAGGTTGCTGATGTCAAGAAGAATGGCTGTGACTAGAGTGAATGGTCTGCAAGCATTTTAGCATTATTTGTGAAAAGATAATTCTGATTTCTCAGCTATTATTGGCTGTAAGTATTCCCTGATGTAATTATGGAGTAATAGCTGAGAACTTGATTGTAACCAACAGTCAGTAGTTTGTCGCTAACAAGGAAAACATGACAAACAATTTTGAGGCAATTATTGTCATTACAAGCCACACTCAATTGTTCCAGACAAGCGTAATATAAAGTGACAGTTGTGCAGCTGGGAGGGTAGCGCAGGAAACAGGATTGTTCTCTGGTTGCAACAGACCAGTGAGGCTCTAGCAGAGAGTCTGCTCAATGCATAATTCATATTTAATAATATTTTAGTCTCTAAAGAAAATTACAGTATAAGATAAAAAACAAGCAAAGACATGTCAAAAAAAAAGAACACAAGTTATTAAGAGATGAGAGAAGACACACGGAAGTAAAATGGAGCAGAGGAGCAGGGGGGAGACATTCAGCACAGCCAACTTGCAAGATGCTTGCAACTAGCAGATGAAAATACAGTAACTCTACATATTAAAAAGAATCAGTTGTAAAAGTAATCCATTTGCTACACTTTAGTGAGAGGGGTGCTCATGCCCAAATCCTGGTTTGAGACTCTTGTCTGCTCAGGCAGGTCCTCTGAGTTAGTGAAGTTCTGGAAGATCCTTCCACTAATCTGGAGGAAGGAAGGAGTGCTCTCCATGGAGAGACACTGATGCTTAATTTTCATCAAATTTGGATTCTATAGAGAGTCAAAGGAAGATTTTCATCTATTGTACAATAGAAATGCCTCATCTATCAGCCCAGTACTCTGATGACAGTGCACATACTAGCTGCCTCGTCAGCAGCCAGTACATTAAAATACTTGATTTGCTGAAAATTCCACCCAGCTCTCCTTAATGATGTTAAGGACTGAAAGTTTTTAACACAGCTGCACTGGCATTGCAAGCTCTTTTCCAGGCTCAGTGCAATGCATTAGCACTGACATTGTAACACTGCCCATATCATTACAATGTCACTCACAGTACCTTTGAATTGATAAAGTATCATCTCTAAAGAAGCCACTAAAACACCACTGAAACTAATTTCTGCAACTCTCTGGCTTTCTGTTCTTGTTTCACCATTTCCTTCCTCTTTCTTAAATGCATTGGTTTATGCAAATAATATTTCATCAAAGCAGACCTGATAGGCCAAATCACCCCAAGTGCAGCCCCATTGACACAAAATAATACTAGCACTATGGTCCACTTTAACTTTGCTTAGATGAAGATGATACTAGTTTTCTCAGATAGAGCAATATACTCTACTGTAACTAAGCTCCTGTCTAAAGAAACCTTTGTGATTTTGACATGTGTAAAATAACACTTCACTGCAGCCCATAGACGTTGAAACATGCATATGTGACTGTGCTGCCTTTTGCTTTATTCAGTAATGAAACTGGTGCTTGCAAAAGGTGGCAGATCGACAGCTGCAGAGACAAGAGACCTTTGCTTATCCTCAGAACAGACTGCCAGGCTGCCGAAGCAGAGACCTTCCTCATTCTCTCTGGCCAGGCGGTCTCAGCCCTCATCTTCGGGATGCAGTTGTTGCCCTCATTCAGCCCCTGCTCTATCTCCCAGAAGAAGGGAAAGATAAAACCTGTTCATACAGGCAGGCTTTCCTCTTCAGGGAAATTAGAGCAAGAACACAAAAGACTATGCAGAAGGTACTGTATTGCTACCATTGCCTGGATGTTACTGTACTCTTCCACTACCATGAGTCAGTCAGGTATCTTAGATTTCTTTCAGAAAACTAGTATTTATTGTTTCACCCTTAGTCATAAGATGTGAGATTATTACCCAAAAAATGTTATAAGCTAATATCATGGTTTAACCCCAGCCAGAAACTAAGTACCATGCAGCTGCTTGCTCAGTCCCTGCCATGCCCCAGAGGAATGGGGAGGAAATCAGAAAGGAATGCAAAACCTGAGGGTTGAGGTAAGAACAACTTCACAATTGAAACAAAATAGGAGGAAAAAAACCCAAAACAATAATAACAATTATAAGGAAAAGGAGGGAGAAGGAAGAGGAATAAAATCCAAAGGGAAGGGAAAACCCCCAAGTGATGCACAACAAGTTGCTCACCACCTGCTGACTGATGCCCAGCCAGTCCCTGAGCAGCGATCACAGGCCCTGGCCAACTCCCCCCAGTTCATATAATCAGCACGACTTCCTACGGTATGGAATATCCCTTTGGCTAGCTGGGGTCAGCTGTCCTGGCTGTGTCGCCTCCCAATTTCTTGTGCACCCCCAGCCCTCTCACTGGCAGGGCCTGACAAACCAAAAAGTCCTTGACTTAGTATAAACATCACCCAGCAACAACAAAAACTATCAGTGTGCTGTTAGCATTGTTCTTACACTAAATCCAAACCACAGCACTGCACCAGCTACTAAGAGGAAAATTAACTCTGTCCCAGCTGAAACCAGGACCGCTAACAGTGCTACCTCCTTCATTCTTTATCAGCCCAAAGCCTCATTATCAAGCAAAAATTACCTTTTGCTTTAGAGTAAAATACTTATTAACTTTGCATGTCCAATTTCTTGTATAATGTATAAGCATAATAAGCAACTTTTATAGCATTACAGCTGTGTTAGTATGGATCTACAAATTGCAAATAAAACCAGTCAAGCCATGGAAAATCCCAAAAAATGAAAAGTCTTTCTAAAAGTATATGAGATTGCATGTAGGAAAACTGGCAGGCTGCTTTTTATTTTATTTTTAATACTGTTATTAAAGCTTTATGTCTTCATGCAGTAATTTCACTCCATCCCATACGCCACAGAAATGTCAGGTGCTTTGTTTTGAAACCTAAAGTCAAGCTTTTAAGTAAAAGACACCCAAACTCTGCAAACATTTCAGCTAATATTTAGTGGGCCTTTGCTGAAGCCAAGTGGACTTAGATCTCCTAAAATCCCAGCATATTTGTAAAACCTTTCGGTGCTTGAACAGAAATTAAAGTCACAATACTCACTAATGTAAATTAATTTTGTAAATTAGTGTAAAATAACATTTCCACTGAAAATTCTTAATTAGCAGCCAAAAGGTTACCATGGGTTCAGTACTGGGAATCATCTGCTCTCGTGTTGGCTTTGTTACCACTCGCTTTACTCAACATCAAAAGCAGGGCCAAAACACAGGCAAAAGCAGAGACAATTTACACCAATATGCTCCTTCACCAATCTCTCTTCATTTTGGCCTGCAGCTGGTGTTCTAACTCGTACATCTCACTTAAATTACTTTGTGGAAAAAGAAAAGTCAAGAGTTTTAAGACAAGAAGTCCAGGTTTTAGTGGAATAAAGACAAAAGCAGAAAGAAGTATGACAGCACAACCAGTTAAGAATGGAAAGATGGATTAAATACTTGGCTTGGAGTCAGTTCAGAGAGAATAATCCAACAGCAAGCATGGGCACAGCAAATTCTACACCCTTGCACAGACACACAGTTTTGACAATTTAATCAGCTAATGTTTCTTGTTTCAGGTGAAGCTATTGAGTAAAGATTATAGCTTTGATGCAGAAAACAGGTATTTGGACGACTGACTCCAATACTTGTATCCACCACAAACATCAAATGAGTGAAGGGAATAGTCAATGTGAATAACCACTTCTACATCTATACTGTGGAAAGCCTGGCAACTTGAACATGCCAGAGAACTGGCATTATCCAAATGACCACAAACTACTTGAAGGCATAATCTCCACTGCATTACAGTACTATTGCTCGATTTTCTATAAGCTGAAAAATAAATACAATCGGGAAAAGCTTATTAGTAACCTCCACATCTAAGATGATATCCCAACCCCTGTCAAAGGTTGAACCGTGACATATTTTGTCATAGCTAGCTGCTATAAGCACAGTCACAAAATACAAGTTTTGTGAGAGGGAGTTCTGTATAAATAGGTATAAACATGTTACTATCATTTTCTAAAAACTAGATTGAAGAAAGCATAGTCGCTCCACAGAAATCCAGACAAAGCATTGATTTGTTTTGGTGTACCTCAGTACAGTGAGAAATACTGAAAATAAATGAATTCTGCATCTTGCACTGAGTTACAGTCAAATAGTCTCATTCCTGATTTTTATTTGATGGCTCACATAGTGAAAACAAAAAAAAAAAAATTCAACATAAAATTTATACCTAACTCTTGTTACTTCTAGAGTTGTGCATGTTCTTAATTTCCTCTAATCAGAGCATCTGTCTCATGTTTTGGTAACTAACGAACCACCACAGTGAGGGAGCAAACACACTCAGCTGTTCTGCACAGGGCTTCAGCTAACAGGCAAGGGCAACAAGAATCCCATTTTCCCTCAGGGTAGTTGCCCTCTGACAGACCTATCTATAGGTTAGTTTTTACTACAAAAATCATTTTTGTACCAGTTGAAGCACTAATTAAAAAGAATACAAGCTCCTTTATTTCCAACTCAGTTTGCAAACCTTGCCTGGTGTCTGAGATAAGGGCAAAAGAGTTTAATCCAGCAGCATCAGAGTCCCCAGAGCATTATTAGGAGAAAGGAGAATTAAAAACAGCTCTCAAGTGGGAGCTTGCCCACAGATGAGTGGCACCCAGGGCTCACTCCAAAGACCTAGCTTAGGACACCGGAGCTTTAGCACGTGTAGGGAAGCAAGAAAACAGGGGCAAGCAAGGGGAAAGGATGCAAAACAGAAAGGAACACACCACAGTTTGCAGGCCTATTATCCAGTTGGCTGTTAGGGAAAGCATCTCTGAGGCACTGGTAAGCAGATAGCCCTACCCCATTCCCAGCTGGGGAATGAACCAATTGCAAATTAAGAGCTACTTTCCTTTTCTGACTCCCCAGGGAAGAGCAGCAGCTCTTTTCCAGCTCCTCCCCCATCGTTGCAGCAGCCTTGCAGGTGCTCAGGATGATATTTTCAGCCCTTCACCAGCAGGTGTGACTCAAGGCCCTGTTATTTAAAAATATTCAAAGGCTAATTTAAAGTGGGAACTGTCCTTCATAGTATAGTGCAAATTTTGGTACTGTGGATACAATTCATCAACTCTCCCCACTTTTCATTTCTTCCTCAGTTCCCTTTCAACCCAATATGCTTTATACAAATCTTTTGAAGCTTCAGTATATTCACAGAGCCCAGGACTTTTGTGCAGTACCAGCACCCATACCCATCTAATGTAAGTAACACACACCTTTCCACCCTGTGCCCTCCTTCTTAGCACTTTCCCTACCTACCATGACATTTCTGGGTGAAGAAGTCTATTGCTTTCAGCTGATACTGTGGATTGCTCTCATATGTGCCTTTGTTCTATTTAGGTTCAAACAACCTAACCATGAGAAACTGAACACAGAGTACTAGACTGGAAGACACTGAGAAACCTCAGGTCAATTTTTTTTAGTATGAGTTCTGCAACAGAGCCCCAAAGCCAAATGCCTATCTAAAAATGATGCAGATGTAACCCCAAGGGAAGAGGGTATGAAAGCATCTTACTCCTTTTACGTGGATAGTGTCAGCATTCCACTATGCTCTGATAAACTGAACTAAGAGGAGCCTCCATCTATCCCTCAGTGTCATGACCCAGCTCACCATTACATTCCTTTAGGGTACAGTTATATCCTAGTACCAAATCAGTTGAAATCCATGGAAAAAAAACAATAGATGTCCCAAAATATTCTCATGCCACCTCACAGGGAAAGCCAGGTAAACAGTGATAGAACACGTTTCCTTTAGGTACCTTGAGCAGTCACTAATCCACCCCAGGCAGCAGTTTTCCTAACAATTCCCATTAGCAAGTCATGCTCCCAAGAAGGGCACGCTTGGGGCAGCAGACAACCTGTGGTGTCCCATGTGACCACGGAAACCATTCCCAACTGTGTGTGCACAGGCAATAACCTTATGCAGCAATAAGTTTTCACCTGCCAGAATGCAGCAAAGACATTTCAGATGAGCCAAATGCCAAGTGTCTTTGTAGACTGAATGTGGTGGCTGACATAAACTCTCATGGGCATATAGAATGTTGGAGGGAAAGGGACAATAATCACTTCAGACACACAGAAATTCATGCTCTGGATGATTTTGGGGTGTGTGCACTATAATTATGAAATTTGTAACATTTTACAGTGAAGGCTGTGACAGCAAAAGGGATTGTACTGCTAAGTTCATTTAAGTTCCCTTTTGCCCTCCCTCCTTTCCGTTCCTGCTTCCATCCCCCTGTCCCTGTGTTGATTATTTTCTTCCAGTCTTCTTTCTTCCTGCCCTCTGCTATCATTCTTCTTTCCCCCACCCTAACAATGTCTTTCAGTTCCTCCTTCAGTCTCTTCTCCCATATCTGAAAAAGCAAGTGTTGCTATAACTAGCCACACTCAGGTTTGCTACCTGACAACAGCTAGCACAAGAAAATCATGAAGCAGGAAGAGGTGCTATTTCTCTACCAGCAGATGCTTTAGCCAGAAGACGCAGCGGAAAACAGGACTACCTTAGGAAGGTGAGCAAGTACCATCTGGGGGGAAACGAAGGAAAGCTGAGAAACTTAAAGCAATTCTGTAAGATCACGCTGCCTGCAGTTCAAAGACCACAGTGCCTTTATTTTCCATACATTTTAAATAGCAAGTGACAGATCTGCAGCATTTTATCATTTGTACTTATGTTCTAATATGATTAGATGTGGCACATGAATCTAGTTGCAGCAGGTATTAAGACATGTATGACCGGCATTTCCTCATAGGTTACCGTACTGAGCTATAATTTTTATTTCAGACATATACATGCTCACAGTTACTATTAAGAAACACTATACATGTAAAGCTGACTGAGTATATAAGTAAACAAAAACCTCTAAAGCACAGTTTTGCACTGAAAGCCAGATACATAAAAATGGCACCTCCCAAAGTATCCCTGAAAACTCTGACTTAGCAGTATTATTGTAATACATTAGCCCTAAAAAGTCAAACTTCATCAGGAAAGTGAACTGGCTTTCGCTACATGTTGTGCAATCAGAACTGCTCCTTTAGTGAACATAGATAGAAATTAAGTCAAAAGTTGCACAATTTTTGTGATAGCTTGAAGACACTCAGACAAAAGGCGTCTGTGGTTAGAATCTGGCCCACCAAATTATCATAGATATCCTCCTCCTTTATTTGTCAGGAGAGCAGCACAGCAGAAGGCCCTACCCGTCACCAGATCCTATCAGCCACTATATTCTCATGTAAATAGCTTACCAGCCAGCAACTGACCAGGATGCATAAAGTGGAAAGTATCCAGCTTAACTGTCAAATCCCACGAATTTATTGTTCAGGAGAAATATAAGAAGCACTTCTGAACTGGCACACACAATCAGGAAATTATGGATTAACAAGTACAGAATACCAATGTGTTGTTTCTAATAGCAATAGAACTGACTTGCACTTTGGGTGTTGCACATTCATGTGCCACTCATGAGCCACTGTCACGGTCTGTAGTGGACAGACTTTTTTCGAGCTCCATAGCCAAGGAGAAAGCTCATTCCAAACCAGGCTCATCTAACTTGTTCTATAACAAGGGATGAAATCAGAGTACACATCTATGCATCTTCTATGCAAAGTAAAACTTTCATCACTTTCACCAACAAATTAGCTTTGCATTGTAACTAACCTAGAAATAATTAATATTCAGATTTACAATTCTGCTCATTCTGTTTTCCTTTCTTTTACCCCTATTTCACTATGGGCTTTACATCCTTATTTCTGAATATCACATCCTAATTCCTAGCTCTCAAATAATCATGCTTCTGTCACACCCCTATCCCTCATTGCAACCAGTAAAAACAACTTTCTCAGCCTTCTGGTTGCCTCAGAAATGTTTGAGTTTCCTTTTATGCCTGTGTACGGTCACACTACATATATAGAAATAGTAAAATAATAATACTTAACATATAGTGGTCTAAGCACTCACCTGTTGCCTAAGCAACAAATAAGTTAACCTCAAAAAAAACCCAACTTCATTCTCTTCATGCTGAGATATAGGGAACATACATTTCAAATTACCTAATGAAACACACTGTCAAGAAGAGGACACAGCAGGTACTAAATGAAGGCATAGAATGGGAAAAAGACAAAGCAATACTGCATTTTCTGTATGAAACAAGAGCCTTACCATCCTGCTGGCCCTGGAGGTTCTGAGGACTTTGCATTCTCTCTTCCAGATTTGAGCTGAGGTCAGAGTTCACAGCTGACATCCTAGTCGAGTCACTCATATCAAACTCATCACTTTCTATAGAACTTTCATCCTGCAAATGGAAAGTTTCAGAGATGCATCAGAAAACTTTCACTGTTACGCTGTTCACATCATACATGCAGTTCACTCGTTCCCGTTTGTTTCACTCACACCTGGCGTGTAGTCATGCTAAATCTTTGTGTATATAAGCAAACATGAGGAGCACATAACCAAAAGCAAGGAAAACACAACATTTATGAGATATGATAATCTGACAAACGCAATTTGTTCAACTATGAGGATACTCCCATCACTGCGCTCTCTGTTTCCACAGTATTTTGCAAAAGAGGGCTAGTAAATAGAGACCCCATACCAAGTCCTTGTTATTCAAATTTGGTTGAGGAGAGGTCTCCACATTCCCTGTCTGAATCCTCTACCTTTCCCTAGCGAGGTCGGTAACACTGTGATGACCACTCAAATGGCAAGCTGACCCAATAAGAATTCATGACCAAATGCCCTTGACATGATGTCACCCTGTTTAATGTGTTTATACCTTGTTTAATGTGTTAATACTGTGTTTAAAGGAGCATCTATGAAAATAATAAAGCTTATAAAAGTTCAAACGACAGTCAATGGCAAACTAAAGAATAGAATCACATGAGAATAGTTTCAAATTTATTCTACCTTCTACATCTTTAATATGATTAAAGATTAGATATCAAGTCTAATTACAGAGAATCTACTAGGGATGATAGCAGAGGGCAAAAATTAAAAGTCCCAATCAAATATTTTGTCCCCATTTATAAAAGCAAAACAGTTTTGGACCTAGTCTGGCAAACTTTCACATACATGTTTAACTTCACTTGTTTCAGTCCCACTGAAGTCTATGTGTACACTCACGGATTAAAAATTAAGCATCTACAAGTCTTGCTCTGTAAACTGCTGAATCAACATAAAAACCTAAGGTGATATATTTTCAGTAACAACTTTTCTGAGATAATTACTCCTGTTATGAAGAAAAGCATTGTAAAAAAAGAGAAAAATATGGCAAACAATTTTGTATCCCTTGCAGATCAGTTTAAAATTATTTTCCTTTTTTATTATTATTATTTAACAAAAACATAACTGACAGGGTTCTGACTATGTTTTTAGGTTGCCCACCAGAACTGACCTAGAAAAATAATAATCTTTACAATATGATTTAACGTGTATTTGTTGTGGACTGGTTTCTACAGATGCTAATATAGCTAATATAGCTTTCTTCCTTCTGAGTGCTTGGCCCTGAAATCAGTTTTTCACTTGAGTCTCAGTGACGTTTCTAGCTGGCGTGGGCATTCCTCTCGTTTCTGGAAGGCAAGTTCCCTGCAGTTACAATTCTTATTAAACTGGGATGAAGTACTGCCAAATACCATTCAGGACTGAGAGTAGGACAACATGCTAGGCGATGCTGTTCTGCACTGTCCACCAGGACAATGACAGATAATGAAACAAACATACCTCATGTGCTGGTTTTGGCTGGGGTAAAGTTAATTTTCTTCATAGGACCTAGTATGGGGCTACATTTTGGATTTGTGCTGGCAACAGTGCTAATAACACAGGGATGCTTTAGTTACTGCTGAGCAGCTGGCACAGCGCCAGGGCCTGTGCTGCCTCTCACCCCACCCCAGCGAGCAGCCAGGGGGGGCACGAGTGGCTGGGAGGGGACACAGCCGGGACAGCTGACCCCAACTGGCCAGAGGGATGTCCCAGACCATATAGTGCCATGCTCAGCATATGAAGCTGGGGGGAAAAGAAGGATGGGGATAGACGTTCGGAATGATTGTGTTAGTCTTCCCAAGCATCCATGACACATGACGGAGCCATTCTTTCCTGGAGTTGGCTGAACACCTGCCTGACAGTGGGAAGTGGCAAATGAATTCATTGCTTTGCTTTGCTTGTGTGTGTGGCTTTTGCTTTACTTATTAAACTGTCTTTATTTCAACCCACGAGTTTTCTCACTGTTATTCTTCTGATTCTCTCCCCCGTTCTGCTGGTGGGGGAGTGAGCGAGCGGCTGTGTGGGGTTTAGTTGCCAGCTGGGGTTAAACCATGACAGTTCTTTTTGGCACCCAACATGGGGCTCAAAGGGTTCAAGATAACAACAGACCTGATTGGAATGTGCTAGATTGAATTCATAACTGTTATTGCTGTTTAGCTATTAATTGGCAGGCTCCTGTGCTTGCCATGGGGCTTGCTTGCCTTACTGTATTTTAGAGTCTAGTGCTCGTTAGTAGCTGCTTTTTGGTTTCACTACTTGCTGTACTGCCATCCTGCTTATCACCTGACTCTGCTGTGCCTGGGAACGCTTTGATAACAGCCGTGGTGATGGGCCTGGGCCGGCAGGTGGCCAGGGCATCGCTGCTGCCACTGTACCGGACAGGCTGGAACGCCGGTGTGAACTCCAGTCAAAGGGACTGTCACCTGCAGATGAGTCTATGTAGGAGCAGGACACCCCAAGGCATCTGTGGCCTTGAATAAGTCCAGGCCAGAGCAGGTACATCTCAAAGCGTCTGTGGCTGTGGTTACGTTTCTGCTCAGCAGGAATGCCTCTGAAAGGACTGTGGCCCAAGGATAAGTCCATGCTGGAGAAAGTACACCCCAGAGCATCTGTGGATAAGTTCACGCTGCAGCAGGTACACCTTGAAGCATCACTGGCTGTGCCTGAGGTCATGCTGGAGCACCTCAAAGCGTGTGGCCATGGATAAGCCCCTGACAGAGCAGGTACAGCCCTGGAGGGACTGCAGCCTTGGGTAAGGCCATGTTGGAGCCAGTTTACTTCTGAAGGGACTGTGGCTGTGGCGAAGGCCACGCTGGAGCAGGTGTACCTCTGAAGGCATTGCGGCCCATGGATAAGGCCACGCTGGAACAGGTGCACCTCAAAGCGACTGTGGCTGCGGATGAGTCTATGCCGCAGCAGGCGCAGCCCTGGAGAGACTGTCGCTCACAGATAAGGCTCCGCTTGGAGCAGATGCATCCCTAAGGGACTGCAGTCTGTGGATAAGTCCAAACTGGATCAGGGGCAAGAGGAGGAGTTCATTGAAATGTTAAACCCTATGGGCTGGTCCAAAGCGACCAGGGCTGAGGATTGTAATGGAAATACCTTTAAATTATTGTAACCCAAGATTTGAGTTGCATGTTACAGAAATAAGTGTAGCAGGAACAACCTGAACCAATGGAGGACAAGCCTTACAAGAAGCAGAGCAAATGCAGCAGTGACATGACCTGAGCTGGCTTTGGTCCCCAGTAACTCCATGCACCACACCACCTTTCCTGTCCTCAGTGACCACCATAACAGATGGAGCCCAAAGTCATGGACTAAATGAACTCAAGAGACATTTTGTGGACATTTGTAGGCATTTTACAGATATTTTACAGACATTTCACAGGGGTGGTCCACAGACTAAGGGAATGATATCTGTATTATATCAAAAGATGGGAAGGGTGGTGGTGGGTAATGAAAATGTATTGGATAATGTGAGATCTGACCATGACGTAAATGGTATGGAATAAGGAGGGGGGAGAATGTGCTGGTTTTGGCTGGGATACAAGTTATTTTCTTCATAGTAGCTAGTATGGGGCTATGTTTGAATTTGTGCTGGCAACAGTGCTGATAACACAGGGATGTTTTCATTACTGAGTCAAGGCCTTTTCTGCCTCTCACCCCACCCCACCAGCGAGCAGCCTGGGAGGTGGCACAAGGAGCTGGGAGGAGACACAGCCAGGACAGCTGACCCCAACTGGCCAGAGGGATGTCCCAGACCATAAGGTGTCATGCTCAGCGTATAAAGCTGGGAAAAGCTGGGGGGGAAAGAAGGAAGGAGGAAGGGGGGTATACATTCAAGGTGATGGAGTTTTGTCTTCCCAAGCATCCATTACACGATGGAGCCCTGCTTTCCTGGAGATGATTGAACATCTGCCTGCTGATGGGAAGTGGTAAATGAATTCCTTGTTTTGCTTTGTTTGTGTGTGTGGCTTTTGTGTCTTTATCCCAACCCACAAGTTTTCTCACTTCTACTCTTCTGATTCTCTCTCCTACCCAGCTGGTGGGGGAGTGAGCAAGTGGCTGTGTGGGGGTTAGTTGCCAGCTGGGGTTAAACCACAACACTTTGTTCTCAAAGTTCCGTAAAAAACTAAATGGAAGAGTGACGGCTTCTCCATCTGGCACTTGTCTTCCTTGCCCAGATAAGGCAGGAGCACCCCAGTTACAGCAGCAGCAAACACCTGTACACTGCCCTCACAGAAGAACCGTGGTGTCCACTAGCCTCCTGCCCCAGAAAGGGAGCTCTGGATATCTGACACTTGCATAGGTACAAAACAGCACACATAAGCAGCCTGTGTTTGCCTACAGCTCTCTCCAGACTATCTCTACCTCACTCCCTAAACTACAAAAACATGTATCTGAATCTGCATGGACATACAGGCATGGGGAGAGGAGCTGGGAACCACTGGCATTTCATACCAGTTGCCGCACAGCTGTATATTCCCACACAGTGATGAGTTCTCCTTTTAGATGAAGCCCGTTCCCCTTTCATCGATGGCCTCAGCTTAAAAATGATGAATTGAGGATGAGAGAATTGGGAGGCTTTCAGTCACTGTGCTATCTAATTGTGGGATCCAAGTTTACTCCTGTCTCAGTTCCACCCCCTCCACAAGAATACAGATATGATTGATGAAACCTTGGAAACAGAGCCTTCCTACAAACCCAAGCATGTTTTTTAAGTGCATGAAGTAGTCTGAATGTATGCACCAGAAACCTTGCTGCTTTGTACTACAACGTTTTCACTGTCATTTTGTTCTCAGTGCAACAAATGTACAGCCCGTAGGAAAAAAAAAAAAATCTTAGCAAAACTCTGCTTTGAGAAAAGACATAAAGATTATCTTGAGAACTTTCCTTGTGCCCACTCTGCCCTGGCAAAGACATTATTACTAAAATATATTAAAATTACTTCTCATAGATCCAGTGCTGCAGACATTTCATACATAGTAACATTAGAGCTGCAAAACTGAGCTGGGCAGGGAGACAGCAGGCAATGGTGCTTCCTGCTGCCACCTTATTGTTGCCACTGGTTCATCCAGATGAAAAACTGGTTTAAGAAAAATTTCAGCCATCAAAACAGAAAGAATACACCAAAATATTCAGACTATAGAAGCACTATGGCAGATGGCCTTGATCCAGCATGAGTGCTCAACCCTGTTGTGGGAGGAGTAATTCTCAGAGGGAAGAAGTGGAAAAAACAAGAAATCCTTTACTCCTAAGGCTACAAAAGGGATAAGGCTCTTCTCTCCTGCTGCTTGAAACCCTGCTGCCAGATCCCAGAAAAGGGGCAGCACGCAGAGGGGAGACTCAATAGGAGAGAAAGATGACCAGGCTGTATTTGTGTATGAAGAACTCTGAGCTGGAGATTTTTCCTCACACCCTCCACAATTAAACAAAAAAAAAAAACCAAAACCCAAAACAAAAACACAACAACAACAACAAAAGCAAAACAAGGATCCTGATATTTCTATTTCTAGAGGAGTGATGAAATCCCTATTCTATAGGGTATTGAGTAATCCATAAATCTCCACCAATAGCCCACATCTACTTATTAGGAAACAAAATCTAGCGGACTCCGCAGAAGTCAGAAGTCAGCCAGGGTCTTCAACATAATCCAGCTGCTAAGGTTGTTTTTGAAGGTTTTCTTTATTAAAAAATATCTTGTAGTCAGGCAGAAGGACACAGCATGCAGGACTGCTTTTTGGCTGGCACATAGCTGAGCTTCTAACTATTTGGCAGCTCAAATGACAAAAGAACACATTTCTAGCAAAGTGAGTTTATTACAAATAATTTGGTAGGTGCCATCCAATTGATGAAGGACTTCTTAAGATCTGAAAAAAATCTGAATACATCACAGAAATAAAATCATTTTCAGGAAGAAAGAAATGCAATTCAACTCCAATCCTCTCTGAAGAAGCTTGATTCTCAGCCTATTTCTCTTCCTTTTTTTTCCCGTCTTTTTATTCAAAGTTTCAAAAGCAACCCCTACTCTTACTTATGAAGCTTTTTGCCTTAAAGATTTCAACTGATGTTGTCAGGGCTTCCATTTATCTCACTATAATATGTTGCATCCTGGCTGCTAACCTTGAGAACACCATGGCATTCATTTCAGCCGTTGATGGTATTGCTTTCTAGAAGTAGACAATGAAAGTCACTGCTGAGCACAGCACTAAGTCTCAGGTGAACATGCTGCCCCCGTTACCCTTTCCGCTGGTCCAGACAGTAAAAGGGCACCTTCAGCTAATTTGAAGCAGTACAGCATATTACTCCCAACCATGGAAGGGTGGTAAGTCATGACATTTTTCTCAACCTGATTACTTGCAAACAGCATTGGTTTGGTTTTAGACTCATGATTTTAGCAATGAAATTGTAAAGGTAGGATCAACAATCATCTTCAGTTCAGTTTCCTGGCTACCACAAAGACAAGTACCAAAGAACATAGGAGAACAGAAAAACAAAAGATTTCAGGTTTTACCTCATCTTGTTGTGAATTTAGTAGCTGCAGCTTCATGTGTTTCATATAAGCCATAGTAATCGGCATGTTGTAATCAATCATGCTGGTCACCAAAGTTGGAGGTTTTCCATTATCTGCAATAAAAATATTTATTATGCATTATAGGTTAACTGTGGAGGCTACTTCAGCCTACTCTGCAGTCAAAGTCAGACAGTTATGTCATCTAGTTCTAACTTTGGCGTTTTCAATCGCTTGTAGGCTGTACAGATGGAAGTCTCCCAAAGAAAAAATGAAAATCAAGCTTAAGCCCTGAAAAGTGATGAGTTCTTCTACCCTAAATGACTACAACACATGCACCCTATCTATTCCTTATGTTTAAGCCCCCATATAAACATTTCCAAAGCAAAATAAATTATTTCCTCTAGATGAAATCACCTTTTTAATGAGGGTGCATATGGCATTACACTCCATCCTGAAGTGAATGCAGAAGATTCACTACCTTCCAGCTTAAGTAAATGAGATGATCTGACTTATTGAACTGTTCCAGTCTACCAAATTTTTATGAACCCTCACTTAAGCTAGGAAAATAAAAATGGATATTAGGAATAAAATTACTTTACGTCCCACTATCTGACACTAAAACTACCTTTATGATCCGCTCCATCTGGGTTTAAATGCATTCTTTTCTGGCACTCTGAGCAGCTCATTAGAAATCGTGTCACCGCTTCTCTCGGTAGGAAGGCATAGGTCTCTGAAATCTGAAATGGGTAACAAAATATAGGTGCTATTATATAAGCTGATTGAACATGATTTAACAGAACTGATAATTAAATTTCCAAATAAGGTATATTATCTTATAATGCCAGGAAGCACAATGAAAGCATGTTCTGCATAGTATGTAGGATTTCAAGAAACATCTATCCAGTCTGCCAACTTATCATCTAATGGCTAGTAACAGTTGATACTGAACAAAATTCCACGTATATCAAAAGGAGTTTTGTTTTTTCAAATTCCTTTCAGCAAAAAGATTCATACATAACAGGCATCCCACTGAGGGTTGCTTTTAAAAAAAGTTGAAAAGCAACCTTTTTCTTCCAACCAATACCAAAAAAAGAAAGTGGTTGGTTTACATACTCTATTTTTAGCATAACTGTATGTAGACTGATATTGGACTCAGGGTATTAGCAGCAATGATGGTTTCTTTACTATTCTAACTTTGGTTTGAATGTTTTGCAAAAATATTCTTGGAAGGCTTGTGATTTAATACTACAGAGTAAATATGTTATTTTTACTAATTGTTAGAATTTGGGAATCGCTTGATTTCAAAGACTGATTTACCTGTAGATACTTTCAACAACAGATTTTGGTTGTTTCCTTGTCTTTCCAATCACATACTCACAAGCAGGCATCAGAGGGATTTTTCTTTTTTGAAAGGGGAGAGGAAGAAGCAGTTATTGTTGTTTTTAAAAACTGCATTCCCATCACCCCCAAAGAGGCATATATCTTTATAGACATTTTGCCTTGCTGAAAAGGACCTTGAGGTTGGTGCCAAGCTGAAAATGAGCCAACAGCATACTCTCTGATTACAGATAAAGTACATCTCATACTGCCTACATTAAGTGTATGGCCAGCAGATCAAGAACAGTTATTATCACTCTCTACTCAGTGCAGGCAAGACAGCAGCTGGAATAATGTGCCCGGGTTGCCCTCCACAGCTCAAGAAGGATGCTGAGAAGCAGGAGCGGGCCCTGCAACAGGACACCATAGCAGCTGGAACCTAAGGAACCTAGGAAAGGTTGAGGAAGCTGGATTTGTTTCACGTAGGTTATGAGGCAGAGAGAGATCTAATTGCAGTCCATCACTTCCTGAAGGGAAGTTAAAAAACTGTGGAAAGAAACTCTTCAGAGGGTATAACCAGGGACAACAGCTACCAACCACGGCTTGGGACATTAAAACCTGACATGAGCAGAAACTTCTTCACTAAGAGGCCAGTGCCCTGGAGCAGCTTTACCAGATGGATGGAAGAATCTCCAGACCTGGATGTTTTCAAGACATTACAAGGCAAAGCCATGGCTTTTCTGTGATTCATTATATACATTAATGTATATACACTGAACAGTGCAAATGTTGTAAGGAATCACTAGCCTTTCTTTTCCCAGCCAAGATGTTGTCTTGCCATGAAGATAGTCCTTGAAGACAGACAAAGTCCCAGCAAGAGAGATTAAAAGTGTCAACTGGTATCTGCTTGTATTCCCTTATTGTAAAACCTACAGCAGGATTTGATTTCCTATCAAGTACTACACTGATGCAAGTCTCTGCGGGAAGTGCAGTAGAATGGAGGTGGGGTACATGAAAGTGTGGATACAGAAAGGACAAGATAACTTTAACTGGATGTAAATGGGACTGCACACTGTGTAGATCACTCATGCTCCTCACAAGGGTGCTAACAGGAGGAGGAATGGCCAGTTTTGACTCTTTTCCTCTTGGCTTGTCACCTACTTACCCTGTGTTGAAACCTATGTTTCCTAAAACTCCATGGACCAAATTTATCAGTGACAGTATTTTGGAAAATAGGTGGAGTTTAAATTAGCATTTGTTGATGTGTCATTAGTCATGGAAATACATGGAAATGATGCATTGTAGAATAAGAACACAAATTATACCATCCTGTTTGTGTTATTGTTTAGGCTGTTTATTGTTGTTGTTTTCTCATGTAACAGAAATCCTATTTTGGGGGGGAGAAGGGGATTAGTATAAAAGCAAAATTTGTTCTGTAATGAAAATTGGCAAAGACTATCTCTGGGTCTGAAACAATTTATCTGAAAATGAAGGCACTAAATGAAGCCACTTCTGAATAGGAGACCCTACTAAAAATATTTTCAGATTATTCTTCCTGGGTTTTATACCACAGAACAGATGTGTATTTACCTTTCTAAATAGGAAAACATTGGTTAGCCTCATGCTTTATGGAATCTAAAAAAAGACCTTAAAATTAGCTAGAATTTAAGAAAATTGGTAAGTGCACGTATGCAGCAACCTCTCTCTCATAACATTTAACACATTTAGCACTGTATTGAAATTAATGGAGCTTACCCATGCATTCATTAGTTGCCTGCTTTTGATAGGAATGCTCCATTTATTCTAATCAAGCATCTCTGTCAAAATTCCAGTTCTGCTCAAACAAGATGAAAATCCTCCATGGAAAGCCACTGAGCTAAGGCCCAGATTTCATAGGTATGCTCCACTGACTATAAAGGAACCAGGTTTTATGACTAAATTTGTCCACACAGCAGATGCTTGTGTCTCCAACCTCCCACTGCAACACAGTTTTAAGGATGCCCTTCCCTAAATAACACCACTCTTCACCAACTTCCTCCCCTGTTTATTTTGTAATTTGAATCAATCACAATCCAAGACTTCAGCCTGTACAAATTGGCATAACACAATAGGTATGACATTAAAAAAAAAGAGATACATAGAGGACAACACATAGCTTTCCTTATTGTTGCTGCTTGAATATACACAAAAAGTTCTTTCCAATTTTCAATGTCAGAAAGCTTACAATCTGCTCCCCGCCTCCCCCAAAACTTCATGTCCCCAACACTGCAGACTCCTGTTTGCCTTTCTCATTAAAGAAGGGCACATCTACTTTATAAGATACAGACAGCCGCTTGCTTGCTCTGGCCATGCTCCGAACCAGCTGGCTTAGCACCAGCTGTAGCCAGGAAGCTCTCTAACCAAATTAGCACGAGGCTGAACACGAAGTTGTCGATTTCACCCCCCAGTAGAGTTTACCAGTTTGTGCACAAGCTTGGGCTGATGTGCTGATGTAATTCGTGGAGCTAACTTGCATGTGAATATTTCAGAGCACAACCTGGTGACCTATAACACCTTCTAGATAACTCTACAGAAATACCTTAGACAATGGTCTGACTTCATCAGGAAAAATTGTTTCTGTTCTCTATTCTATCCTAAAGAAAGCAATAATGACTCAGTCCTCACTGATGCTGTATATTCTAAATGCCTTCAGCGGCTCTGCTCCTAGCTCTCTTCTCCAGGCTGCTGGCTAACAAAAAATATACTCAGACCATCTAATTCAGTTATGTGCTCCAATAAAAAAATATTGGTTTATTGCAATTCCACACACAAAAAAACAAATGCATGCATTTCTACATTTTAAGAAAAAATAAACCAGGAAGGTGGAGGATGTTGCATTATTTACATCCACACACTGACAATGGCATATTTTTGGCATGACTTACAAGAAACTGCTCATGCATATGCCTGTACCAATCAAAGAACAATTGATGGTGAATTCCTATATTGATAAAATTACTTGGATTGCTTTAGAAGCTTTGTAAGGATCCTTATGAGATTCCTTATTCTTACTAGTGGTTTTATTGCACATTAGTACATACGCAGTTGCTTGTAGAAACTTGTTATCTTGTATCTGGATGTATCCTGTATCACAGACAAATCAGAAAATAAGCAGATTCTAGCAGTTTGGTGTTTAGGTATTCTGTACTTACAGCTGAATGCTTTTTATAAGGTAAAGGGAAAAAATTATATGAAGAAGAAAATAGACATCTGAAGCATTAAGCAAAGAGTGCAAAAATCATACAGGGTTTGGTTTAGCCTCAGAAGTTATAGGATAAGAAGCAAACATTTCCTAACAATACAGTCTACACCAGGGGTCCTCAAACTACGTCCTGTGGGCCGGATACGGCCCCCCAGGGTCCTCAATCCGGCCCCCGGTATTTACAGAACCCCCCTGCCCCCCGCCCCCACCACCAGGGGTTGGGGGGGAAACCAAGCAGCTGCAGATGATTGCCTGCCACTTCATCCGCGCGCCGGCCCCCTGGTTAAAAAGTTTGAGGACCCCTGATCTACACACACCTACTTATTTTGTTCTAGTTCTGAACTCAGAGGAAATTAAAAAGAGTTGACTTCAGTGGCTTCAGAGTCAAATTTTTTATGATCTTTTTTCACCCATCACAAAAGGTCTATGATATAATAGATTTTGACATAAGTCAACCCATCCAAAACATCACCCAACATCGATGGCTTTCTAGACCTACAATTGACCTACATGCTGTTTACTGGATCCCATGAAAAGCACAACTACTCCAAGGCAAGTAATCCAGTACCTGAGCACGTAATCTGATTCACATTGGAGCTAAGTGATGCATGCCCTAGTTGTCTACGAGAAGTGTACTGCATTCCTACTGCGTCGCTGCAGGCAGAGAAAACAGGCAAAGTCTTCTTTACGCTCTCCAATATTCAAATTATTTAAGTGCAGGATGTTGTGATGATGTAGCTTGCAGTGCTACACTTTTATCTGGAAAATTAACAAGCTCTAAACTGAAAGGCAGATTTTAGGACACATATGGCAGAGCAGGAGAGACAAGTGTGAGGAGAGGGAGTGACATTTTGCAAGTGAACCTATTAACCCCTAAAGAATTAACATGGAGGATGTATGTGTAGTCTGGAAGATACGACGTGTCAGGACAGGGATTTTGTGTCGGTGTGTGTGTATATTTTTTTAATTAGGGAGGGTAAGGGGAGGGAAAAATTATCCAAAGGAGACTTCCAAGAGGGGGGAGTGAGAGAGAGACAGGGAGAGAGAGTGAAGATGGTAATCTGTCCTGGGCCCACAGCCATCAAACCAGGTGGCAGAAATTGGTTTCTTGATGACAGGAGGGCAAGCCAGCCAAGGAAAGTCCTCTCCTTTCCTCAGCAAGAGGTCAGAATAGAAGGCTGACATAGGAAAGCAGATATATTACTGCTGGGAGTTTTATCAAGAGCTCGCTACCCTGATATACTGAGGAAAATGCTGTTCCCTCTCGTGCTAAACTTGCGCTTCACAGCTCCCTTCCCCTCCCTCCCCACGCAGCAGAAGCTGTTTCTTGCGAGGGAAGTGATGGGGAACACCTGCTAGCGGGACCACTGCCAGGACACTCAACGCTCGCTCTTTGCAAAGAAGCAAGAAGAAGGTCCGTAGAGTAAAAGTGCATGGGGCTTGGCTGTTTCGCCGTGCACACAGGAACAGTGTGGGTGCAAGGATTTAAGCGCATTAAGGCCCTGCACAAACCTCATATTTTTCTGCGTCCCCAAGGACAAGGTCTGTTCGGGACAGAAACCAGCCAGGCCCCAAACCTACTTTAACTCTGTTTGATCAGGGAAGTTGTACTGGAAGGAGATGACGTTATTTCACAGGTGTGACCTGTCAAAAATTTCTTCCCCGAAGAAAACGCGTTCACTGTGATGTTCAGAAGGGACTTGCAAGCACAATCCTGTTTTGGGAAGGGAAAAGGGTCACACCATGTTTCACTATCTGAGGAAGGGTTTTCTTAGGGTGACGGGAAAGAGGGAGGCTACTCAACAGCCTGATCCCATTTATTACTGCAACAGCTGGATGAAGCACAGGACACCAGATATTGCCCCATACCTAATAGACTCCTGTTACGCCTCAGATGTTATATACTTATATACTACCTATCTGATCAGAGCCTTGCCTCAAGCTACTTTCCCTTGACACATCAATATCTCTTCCCTGTTTTACAAGCCTGCTTCTCTTCTGGCTCATCAGCCCAGTGCTCTTTTTTCATTCATGGGCTGGGAGTTTTATTAACTGACCCATTTCTCCTGCTCAGATACCACAACCCTCACTTACAACTCAAGTTCACTGCTGTAACATTTCAAGGCTTTGTATGGTGGCTACACAGGCTAAACAGGCAGATATTAGATCATCCTTCACAAGTAAAAATACTCAAGTAGAATATGCACATAGAATTTAAGATGCTTAAGGTGGCAATGAGACTTCAACAAACAGTTCTCAGGCAAATGATGCACTCAGTTATGGGAAACTTTGTCCAGATAAAACAAAGGTGAGGGACTTACTCTATTGTTTAAATGAATGAAAATTTAGCATCTTTTTTAAGAAAGTAAAGACAATAAAACCTACTCTGAAATACAGTTTGATCACTAAATCTGGGCAATATACCTATAGCTGGGCCTGAGAGAAAGAAGAGATGATTTCCATCTTCAGTCTCATCACAGACCATTTGATTTTCTTGAAAAATGTAAGGCTTTTTTCATGGTTTGCACTGAATCACAAAAAGTTGTCCTAACAGCTTGAGCCTGTTGCATTATACTGCTGCTGTAGCCACAACTTTTCCCAGTTACTCCCACCTCTGATACACGCCTCAGCACTCAAATTTAAATTTTAGACACAGCTGAATAGTTTAAATTAAGAAATGCAGCTATACAAAGGCACAGAAAGTCCACTATGTACTCGTTGCACGCCTTTCCCAATACACCAGATGGACTCTTTTCCTGAACACTTTTCTGTGCATCCCCACCTCTGCTTCGACACCATGTCCTGGGTTTGACTGGGATAGAGTTAATTTTCTTCTTAGTATCTGGTACAATGCTTTTGGATTAAGTATGAGAATGATGTTGATAACACACTGATGTTTTTACTGGTTGCTCAGTAGCACTTACTCTAAATCAAGGACTTTTCAGTTTCCCATGCTCTGCCAGTGAGCAGGTGCACAAGGAGCAGGGAGGGAGCAGAGCCAGGACAGCTGACCCGAACTAGCCAAAGGCATATTCTGTACCACAGAACATCATGCTCAGTGTATAAACTCGGGGGGGGGCAGCAGCCACCAATCACTGCTTGGGGACTGGCTGGACATCAGTCAGCGGGTAGTGAGCAACTGTATTGTGCATCACTTGGGATTTTTTTCCCTTGGGTTTTATTCCCTTCTCTCCCTCTCCTCTTCATTACAATTATTACTGTTGTTGTTTGGGTTTTTTATTTTTTTTTAATTTCAATTATTAAATTGTTCTTATCGCAGCCCAACGGGGGGGTGGAGGGGGGAGCAGGAAAGCAGGGAGTGAGAAAGTGGCTGCATGGTACTTAGTTACCAGCTGGGATTAAACCACAACACACCGCAGTTCTCCTTTCAAGATGGGATGCCTATACAAAAATAAGTCCTTCAGGACAGAAAGTGAAAAGTACTCTTCCAAAGCAACACAGTTCCTCCGGGACACTGAGCTGTATCAGTGAGTGCCAGCCAAGTCACCCCTACAAGGATCCTTGGTACTTTCTCCTAAACGCTTAACAAATTCTTTGCTTCAGCACATCTCACCACACCTCCTATGGAGCCCGGCAGAGGACCTGGTGGGAATGCAGGACAAACAGGGCCCTGTTTGGGCACCGCTGCTTTCCTTGGCACTAAGGAACATGGTCTTTTCACCTTCTGCATCTTCCTCATCACCTGTGCCCCTGCTGAGCAACCGACTCAGACAGGCCATGTGTCACACATCCTACCTTTGTAAGGAATTATCTCCCAGATCAACGCCCTCAGCATCTTCCCTGTTTTTGAAGTCCCCTGGGAACAAGGGAACTAGCTGAGATTATAAGCATCATATTAAGTATTCCTCCAGTCTGGCATACTCCAGATATGATTTAAAGTTCTTGGTTTCATTGTATATATGTAAGCCAGGTCTTTTGGTTTTTTGCTGGTGTAGATCTACCTACAGTTGTTCTGGCAAGAAACACAGCCCATCAATCTTATATTGTATCAAGTCGGCATTTGAAATGAGCACAAAACCTGCCAGTTAAATGGGAAGCTCACTCTTTTTTGCATATTTTCAAGGTTACTCTCCCATATCTCCCACATAGACTTTGTACAATTCCCTTCTCATTTGGTAGTGTGCAGAGAAGAAGAAAATGGGACCTTATTCTAAACTTAAATATTGAAGTAAGATGCTTTCCTAATTAATCTATATGGTTTGTGCCGAGAAATCACAAAGTTTGAGTTTGGTACATTGCTGCCCCAATTAAAATATAAAGGCTACCTTCCAATACACTGCTCTTTTAGAGGTACCAAGTATCAGATCCTGTTTATCTTCCCATGCAGCACCACTGCAGGAAGTCCCACAGAAATCAATCAGTTGTAAAAATGCCATTTGTTTCCACACAGTCAACATAAAACAGTCAGAGCAGATTACAGATCCACTAATTGAGTTTGTAAGCTGTTCTGAATATGCTTTCAGAGAAACACACTGATGTATTTTAGCACTCCAGCATCTGGGGTGACTCTACCAAAAATTAAAAAGACTCTACTTATTCCAAGTTTGTTACTGTATATAAATGCAAAAGTAGTTTATTAAGTCACCTTTGACAATTTCATTACCCTTCTAATCATGCTTGAGTGCTACTCAAAACTTTGAGTGGAGCAGCGTCACTATTGCAAATAGAGACTCACACATATATAAGCAAATTAATTACTTGAAATCAATATGTTGCAATTCTTAGGGATGTGCCATTAATTTTTTAGAAATACTCAGGTACTGAAAATCCATGACAATATTTATGAACTTCAGATGCTTAGCAATTTTGTACTGAAACTGTGGTGGTTTTCTCCCCATCATTTCTCTGCTAAAATGTTTTGGTTACCCAGTGAGAGAGCAGAAGCAATGTGATCGTCACATGCCATGAATTATGAATAACAAATAGCAGTTGTACCATACAGTTTGTGAATCCTCCTTCCTGTAAAAATTCTTCACTCAAACTATTTGGTGAATATTTATGCATGATAAGTACATTCACAGATCTCAAGGTTGATTCACTTTTGACACGTGAATAAAGAAACAAGACTAAATTAATCTTGTTCCCTATTCACTTAATAAAATTAAACCCCGCCAAAGTACTTCAGTTTGATTTATAAAGCTTTTAGGGTATAATGCTTTGTGAGACAGTCACCCAAGATACTGCCTCTTTCCTCCTGCAATGCCAGACAAGATAGATATTGCACAGCTTGCTGGAACAGACTGACAATACAGCTCATAATTTTAGTGCAGTCATTTTCATAGACAGGTCCAGTAAAGGACCATGTAATTCCCCAGTTAGTCTGGTAGAGTTTGAGGCCTGTTTACTTAATCTAATTCTCGTGTCAGGGTGGAGAACAAGAGTTGGCATTAGTTTGTTCTGGAGTCTTTTTTCCTTTTTTGATTCTATGGAAGTCTGTAAAAATTATATGTGTGTGAATCCTGGCCTTGGGAAATATGACTCAAAGCCTTTATTCACAGAATCACAGATTGGTCAGGGTTGGAAGGCACCTCTGGAGATCATCTAGTCTAACCCCCTGCTAAGGCAGGTTCTCCTAGAGCAGGTTGCACAGAGTCACATCTATGTGAGTTTTGAATGTCTCTGGAGATGGAGACTCCACAACCTCTCTGGCAGCCTGTTCCAGTGCTCTGTAACCCTCACAGTACAGAAGTTCTTCCTCATATTCAGAAGGAACTTCTTGTGTTTCAGTTTGTGCCCACTGCCCCCTGTCCTGTCGCTGGGCACCACTGAAAAGAGCCTGGCCCCATCCTCTTGACACTCACCTTTAAAATATTTATATGCATTGCTAAGTTTCCCTCTCAGTTTTCTCCAGGCTGAAGAGGCCCAGCTCCCTCAGCCTTTCCTCACAAGGGAGATGCTCCAGCCCCCTCATCATCTTTGTAGCCCTCTGCTGGGCCCTCTCTAGTAGTTCCCCTTCTCTCCTGAACTGGGGAGCCCAGAACTGGACACAGCACTCCAGACATGGCCTCACCAGGGCAGAGCAGAGGGGGAGGACAGCCTCCCTCCACCTGCTGGCCACCCTTCTTCTGATGCACCCCAGGATCCCATTGGCCCTCTTGGCCACCAGGGCACACTGCTGGCTCATGGCCAGCTTGCTGTCCACCAGGACTCCCAGGTCCTTCCCCACAGAGATGCCTTCCAGCAGGTCAACCCCTAAACCAATATGCAATGAAATGATTGCACAAATATTGCAGACTCTGGTAACAAACTTACATTTGGGCATCCTTATCCTCTGCTCATAATGATGCAATAATCTCAGGTCGCAATTGCAATAAAAGTTGACATGAAATGAAACTACTGTGTAGGCTATTGAATCTGCACAAGTAGTTCTCACAGAAGATACCCTAGTTGTCTTTCATGCTGTTTGCAATAAACAAATTTCTTACCTGACCTGGAACCATGGGATTCTTACAGTAGTAAATGTTATACTTGGCATGTGTTTGTGTAGGATGTAGGATGATGACCTGAAGTATTGTATTTATAGTTGGCAGCACTATTTATACTTGTATATTATTCCACAAAGTTTGTGACCTATACCTTTGATCAGCTTACTGAAGTAAAACAAAATAGATAAAGGTCAATGAAAATACTACTTTGCTAATGCTTTCTAAAAGAGAAGACCAAGTATCAAAATGGCCAAGGTGACAGATGAAAATAAATTTAGACAGTTTGTGTTTGTTTACCCTGAAATAACACTCCAAGCCTTACAAAAGCACACCCAGATAACGGATGTATTCATATATCTGTCTTAAGGTCAATACCACTGGGAACAAATTATAAGAAATTTTGCGAAGAGCTTATCCCACAGCAAACCATCTGAAATAGCCTATAAATAAAATATCTGTGAAGAGATTCATAGATAAATAGTAAAGTTTGTTATATACCTGAAAAAAAGCAGTAATGGAAAAATAGCTGTTTCTTACAGCTAAAATCAAAGATGTGGGTATCAGAAATGTGGAGTTCCGCCACATTCTGGTGACCTCTGAACAAAAACGGCCAATGTGACTGCAGGTTGTTTTTAATGTGAAGAATACTGTGTTCAGGGTGACAGGTCACCTCAGGGCCCTGTGCACAGCCTGCCACCAGCCTCATCTTGCTAGGACCATGGGGAGAGGATGGGCCCTGGCTGGGAGCCCCTGCCCTGCTGCCCTGGGGGAGCCCCTGGTACTTCAGCAGCTGGAAAATCAAGCACTGAGCATGCCTGGGACTATCATAGATTTGCGCATGGAAGTCTGGCCATCCAAAACCAGGCAAGCACATACATTTTAAACACGTTGGGAAAGTGCAATAAATGTTTCATTAGTTCTCCATAAGAAAAGTTATATTTGTGCCACTAACCACAAAAGCAATTTATAGCTATTTTAAGGCAGTGGCTGAACTGGTTAGGTCAAACTACAACATGCAATTAAAAATCTTAGAAATAATCATTTCTCTCTACTCAGCCAGTTTATGCAGATGTGAGAGGTGCCCTCTCAATACTTCTCTCATTGTACCTATTAGCTTTCCGGCCTTTTGAATTTAGGATATTAACAAGTTTTCATACCATTAAACCATAACTATACTTAGCCTGCAACAATAAACTACAAGGCAACTTCATCCATATGATGAAGTACAGCAACTCATTTACCAAAGTTGTGGCAATAGCTTCTAAGTCTTCTTTAAGACTTCATCCATTTAATAACAATTAATTTATACAGAGTTTTCACAGAAATTGTCAAACCATTACAGAAAGAATAAATTCCCTGCTTGCATCAATCAGAAATCTCTATTGAAGTCAATGGATCTGGGTTTTATTACACAGAAAATGTGATTTCTAAACTGTATGTTTCCATGCATTATTGAAAGATCTCCGAAATAAATTTGAGGGTGAGGGTTGCAGTACTAATCCAGTTGGAAAAAACACAAATCACATGCCATGTGGTTAAGCCCAAATCACTCATGCTTTTAGAGACTGATGTTCACCTTTAGTTTGTTGGGGGTTTTTTACTTACTGCTTTATACGTTCTCTTTTGTCCAGCATGTTTTCTGATTTGTTCTCCATTAGGCCCAGTTTCAACATGCATGGAATAGATAATGTCAAAGAAATCTTCTACGACGGCTACCCGCCGTAAAGACAGCTTCTCATCTACACCTACTCCATCCTGAAAAGGAAAAAAACATAAAAAGAAAGAGTAAGAAGGATGAGATAAATAGATGAATTATGATAGCCATGGGATGCATTGTCCTTTTTTAGCAGGGTGTTAAAAGACACTTCCACTGAGATCTGAAGGTCACCCACCCTGTGAATGTCTGAAACAGTACTGTAGGAAAACTGTATGATCAGAAGGATCACACGGACCCTTGCAAGCAGTCCATTTTGACAAGTCAGGGCATTTGGTCTCTTGATAGAACATGATCTTTCACTCCAATATTTAAAAACCAAAACAAAATGTGTCTGTGCTTCTTTCTCCAAATGCACAAACAAGATTCAAAGGCTGAAGCAGTCCCAAACACGTGGCACAGAAATGCATTATGCGGCTGTTAATAAGAATGCAACAGCTCTCTTATCCTCTTATTTCCTTCCCACCCCCCACCCCCCCAACACCCCACCCCCAGTAAATCTGTACCTAGCACTTCATAAAGGTATATAATAAAAGGTTTTAATTCACTGGTGACAGAGCTGACTGTAATTATGAATACAAAGGAAGTTGTTACAATTTACCCCTGCAAAACTGGTTTGAAAATATACTACACAAAGACATATCACAGCATGAGGAAAAGGGGCATTTTTTTAATTTGTGATTTTTCCACACACGTTTCCAGTTAGTGACAGAAAAGTGAGGACACCTACCATTTCATTTTCAAAAGTAATAGTGCCACAGTAGCTAAAGATTTATGAACAGAACCAGTCCCAAACATCTCTGAAACTAATCAGTGCAGTTCAGTTCCTGCCTTTTAAACAGGACCATCCATATGAGCATTTTTTTGGTTTATAGCTGTCTATGGATTCAGTTGTAACGAAGGGACAGTATCTGGGACCCTTGTTTTTCCAGAGCAGACTGTGTTTTGTAATACAATATAAGTATATGAAGAATAAAATAAGAATGGCCAATTCACTTGTACTCCAACACAGTATTTGAATTTGCACCTCTAGAAGCAGCAGTGTCACCTAACCTTCAATGGTATTTGAAACAATAAGGGCACTCCAAACTCAACACACTTGATAACACCATTACTGCTACTCTAATTCGTGCCACAACAAAACTGATTTACTTTGACCTTTTTTGTGACAAAATACATGCAATTATTGCTGCGGTGACCAAACAAAGATGAAAGATGAGAAATGAAAAGGAAATAATTATGTGATTCCTAGTTGCCATCCCCCTGCTCATAACTTTTTGCTAACCCATTCCAGAAGGTTTGCTGGATGTGGACAAACATGGTTTATTTTTCTCACTGCCTCTATTTGCATTCCAGCCCACTTACTTATATTTTTCATATTGTTCACAGAAAGGACCCAAATAATTGCAATGGCTCCAAAGAACACTTCAAGGTGACACAGAGGCACTCTGACACATTCCCAGTAGAGATGGAGAAAACATCAGTGCCTTTATAGAGTAACTTTCTAAACATGCATGACTCCGAATGGTATCGAGTTAGGCGGTGTTGATATGCTACCAGCCAGACAAGTTTTGTCCTATCCTGCTCCAGTATGCCCAAACTTCTTCAGAGAGGTCCCTGCCCAAAGCTACATGGTCCCCTCCATCCTCACAGCAGGTTGGGCTCCTTATCCCCAGGAGACAGCTGGACCAGAGCAGAACTCCCACATGTGTGATGAGAGGACTGCCATAGTCCTGATGGAAGCGACTGTGTTGAGGATTCAGGGTGGAGAAAGATGAGGAATCTGCAGTGCAGTCACCACCACAGGTTCAAGCCTTAGAAAGATCAGCTGGGAACAGTTGCTCTGAGATGGTGGTGAGGCTCCCATCCCATTAACAGTCTCTAAAATTTCACTAACCAGCAGTTCAACAATTCTGTGGCATCATGACAGGTTCGGGTATCAACACCATTAAGAATTTACTTGGTATTATCCACCACTATTGCCCACTATTTAAAAAAAGAATGCTTTAGAGATGGGGCCAACATAAAATCCTGATCTTTGCAGCTTTAATCTTTAGAAGAATTCACATGTGAACTCTGTAGGGGGGCCCATCTTCAATCATTATTTTCTCACCACCCAAACAGCACGGTGGGATCCCTAATGATTTCAAACACTCTTATTATGATGACAGCGTTATCTCACATCACTCTCCAAACACTCAGAAGTTTATAGTGTTGATTAACTGATAAAGATTTAATCTGTTTATTACTGATGAGTTTTGTTTTAGGAAATTTCCTACGGGGGAGCTCTCTTTTTTAATTAAAGAGAAACGCATTACAACAATATTAATTTAAAACCTGAGATGCCACCTCAGCAGAGCTGACACATATAAATATTGGGAATATATTCAAAGAAGGAACTCAAAAACAAAACTAATTTTTCTGCTTTTGGAGGCCATAGTGTGCAGTCCTCTTTTTTTGATGGTACCTCCCTCCTGGACACTGACACCCAAAGGTAGGTAGGTAAGCATGATGTGGGTGTGCTCTTCAAGCTGCATTTCTCCATCCAGCTGAATAAAACAGTAAGCATTGCAACTATTGCTAAAAATGCATGGAAATAAAATCTGCACAAACTCTCTGTCATGCCTTCTAACTGAAGTGCCAGAAAATTAATACAAACTTTCCAAATCTTGTCAGTCAAAAAGGGTACAAAAAAAGGGTTTACATGGAGCAGAAACTGTTTCAGGGGAAGACAGTACCATTATTTAACATCTATACTCATAACTTCATCATAACTTTATCTGGTGGGGCCTGCACCTGACTAGGTCAGGCTTCATTCTGGTGCTGTATAAGGCTGTAAGGTAGAGCCTGTTTCGGAAAGCCTGTAGTGCTGCAGAAGGTGCTGAGCTGCTGCGAGTGAGCTGCTCAGTCCATCTGGCAACATGCAGTGCCGAGCAGGGACTGTACAAGCCTTAGCTGCAGAAGCAATACACCAGATGAGCAACTTGAATAAGGTAGCTTACTTACTGGGACTTTCGATATCCCAAGATTGATATCCCAACAAGTAAAAAGCTGGGCAAATGATACAACCTCAAACCTCCGCTTAAACCATAAAGTCTTTGAAGTGGACACAGTTGTATCAGGCTTTTCTGCCATACACCATTACACTACACTTTTATCCTGAAATTGCTATTTGATAAAGGCATTAACAAAGGAACTCTACTTTATAAGCTGGCTTTGGGTAAAAATTTTCACAGTGCCTGAGGGGACATTTTTTTAGCCACAACTAGGCTAAAAAGAGGTGAGTGAAGGAATACATGATAATGCTATTCAGATGTCTGAAAGGCTATGAAATGTCCACAAGGGACAGAACAAGTAATAGGCTTAAACCACAGCACAGGAGATTTACGTTAGACATTAGGAAAAACTTACTGTTGATGTGGATAGTCAAGTATAGTAATAGTTTGCCTGGGGAGGCTGTGAGATATGTACGTCACAGGAGGATTTTGAGACCAGGTTAGACAAATATCTGTCACGGATAGTTTGAGTAAATCCTGTCTTGGATAGACTAGATATTAATTGAGTTCCTTCTTGATAACTCTAGGACTGAGAAGCTTAAATGCCACTTTCAAAGTGACTTGGGAACTAACAAAGCTGGAATAGCAATGAGGATATTTATAAATCACTGAGGTATTTTTAGGACTTTTATTCGTCATGGCAAGAGTCCAAGCCTCACTTTCAAAAATTACTTAGGAATGGAAGCCTCACTGAATGTTTCACTTCAAAGACTGGACTTCAACTCTCAAATCTTTTAGGCAAAGCTACATCCCACACATTTCAGTCATCACTGAGGTATGCCCCTATCCTAAACCAGTTCTCAGATTCCTCTCTGGCCAGCAGCATGACAGCCACTGCCAAAATATAATTCATCTTTACAGCTGCTGGAATGGTTTCAATCTCTACCAGGGAAAAGTTACTTAATTTTACTCTTTGTATTGCAGGATGTCCTGTTTACTCTTGGTTTTATGTTTATTCAGAGATCTTACTATGTTCTTAGGATACAAATAAAAAGATGGTTTTCATTTTCAGCCCTACAGATTCCATTTGCACTCTGAGATGGAAGTTATTTGTTTATTTGTTTATAGATAGCTACACAAAGAATAAACGTCTGGACAGAAGTGACTTTTACAGAGTTGTGCACCTCTTGGAAAGTGCTAGGGATCCCTTTGAACAAGGATGCTTGAGGAGAGAGTCAGTCTCTTTTATTGAGGTGGAGTCTATAGAGCTAGTGGGAGTAAAGAAGGGAAAAAAGTTTGCCAGTGAAGCGAACAGATAAAACTTAGTGAAGACAGCAAAAATATCTATTATAAAAAAAGGCTGTCATCTTTATATTACTTTGCAGAGGAGAGAAAAATTTAATACAAGCCTTTAAAATTAAAGCCACTGAAACAAAAGTGCTTGCAATTCCTTGCTTGAGAATACCTGTACCATCTCATGTTGAAATTTCTTGAGAGAAATAGGCCTCATAAAACACCCTCTTGCTTTGAGAATGAATGTAACTATCAGCATCTTTACAGTGTTTGAAAAATATTCCTATAAACACATGATAGACTGAAAATAAAAGTAAAGGCTTTGTTGGTGGTTTTATAGAAAATGTTCAGGTCTATAAAAACCTCTGTTGTAAAAGCCAGAAGCATCTACAAAACATTAACAGTAGATGGAAATCACAATCAACCTAAGTATTTCATTACCTAACGTAAATCACATACAAATGTAAGGCCTCTATGAATGCAGAACTATGATGTGTAACATTTTTCTCATATAACCAGTATTTATTTGTGTCACCACACCTCTGCTGACTAGTATTGCCTCTTGCAGTCTTGAAGATGCACTTCCACTGGATGGGAAGCAAAGTCTTTTGCTGGCTGAAACACTGTGCTCTGAATGAACAAAACATTTTGCATAAAATTAGCTTATATGTAATGAGCTCCTGACATGATTGTATGTAGGTGGTTTACTCCCTTTGGATTCAACACAGGAAAATTTTGTACTGTAACTGTTAAGAGGAACCAATGGTAGTTTATGTGCAACATGAGTCTTATATACCTGTCTGCAGAAATAAGTCAAAATTAATGATCAAACTGAAAATCCCATTATACATTATTTCCTTTATCTGCTTGCTCAGTAACTGTAAAAATACTAATATTTAAAAAGAGAGATGACCATTTAGGAATATCTCTTACTCCACAGAAATTAACAAATCCAGTTTAATGAGCACACAGATTTGAATTCCCAGGTTATTAGTACATCCATTTGAATATCTAATTTATTCCTGTCGACACAGTATAAATTCACAACACATCAAAAATTATTAGTATTTAATAGATATTATTAGACTGCCTAAAAATAAATTGATCATTTCTATCCAGTTCCTAATGGAAAGTGTCCACAACAGTGAAAGAGGTATTTATTATTTGAAATTTATAGTTTCTGTTACTCATTATATGATATGTTTGAACAGTAAATCTCATCTTTTACCAGCAGATGGAGACAGGAAAAATCAGAGTTATATTAAGGCAGATACACACACATCAGAACCATTTCCAGCTGCCAAGTCCTCTCTCTGGAACCTTTAGAGCAACAAAGCCTAAAAGGACTAAACCAATAAGCTAGGATATGGCAGCAATGAGTCAAACTAATTGTAGAAATAGATAATGAAAATAAATAGAATAAAGTGAAGTAAAATGGCAAATTAATATGCCATTTGAGATGAGAGACTTAGACTAAACAACAGACAAAAAGGTTTGGGATGTTATGAAATCTGTAGGTGAGAAAAAGTCCTCTAATTGTCTTGACAGGGGAGTCCTAGACACCCAATAAATAGCAAGACATACCAAATCAATACTGAGCAGAAGTCCCTTTCTCCGTTATCTCTTAGACCAGTCCAGATGACAGGAAATCATAAAAACCAAATCTCTGTCCATAAACAATAAGGGGTGCATGCTGAGTGACATGTAAGTCTAAAAGATCCCACCCAGAAAGACTACCCTACTGAATCCTTTCAGGTGAGGCCATCACCTGGTGTGAATCACTAGCTCTATTTAATTAAGCTCTAGCAATTAGAGATAACGGGTTGTGAAATGCGTGTGCAGGGATCTGCTTGTTAGACTACCATGGGATAAAGTCCTGGAGAGAAGAGACCTAAGAGCTGGTTAATATTCAAGGATCACCTCCTCCAAGCTCAGGAGTGATGTGTCCCAACAAAGACAAAGTCGGGCAGAAACACCAGGAGGCCTTCATGGATGAACAGGGAGCTCCTGGACAAACTCAAACACAAAAAGGAAGCCTGCAGAGGGTGGAAGCAAGGACAGGCAGCCTGGGAGGAATACAGAGAAATCGTCTGAACAGTCAGGCTGGGAAAGCTGAAGCCCTGATAGAATTAACTCTGGCTGGGGATGTCAAGGGCAATAAGAACAGCTTCTATAGGTACATTGATAGTAAAAGGAAGACTGGGGAAAATGTGGGCCCTCTCCAGAAGGAAACAGGACATCTGGTTACCTGGGACATACAGAAAGCTGAGGTACGCAATGACATTTTTGCCTTGGTCTTCACTGGCAGGTGCTCCAGCCACTCTGCCAAAGTCACAGAAGGCAAAGGCAGGGACTGGGAGAATGAAGAACCACCTGCTGTAGGACACAATCAGGTTCGAGAACACTTGAGAAACCTGAAGGTGCACAGGTCCATGGGACCTGATGAGATGCATCCATGGGTGCTGAGGGAACTGGCAGATGAAGTGGCTAAGCCACTGTCCATCATATCTGAGAAGTTGTGGCAGTCCAGTGAAGTTCCCACTGACTGAAAGAGGGGAAATATAACTCCCATTTTTAAAAAGAGAAAAAAGTAAGGCCTAGGGAACTACAGGCCCATCGGTTTCACCTGTGTGCCCAGCAAGACCATGAAACAGATCCTCCTGGAAACTATGCTAAGGCACATGGGAAATAGTGAGGCGACAGCCAACACGGCTTCACTAAGGGCAAATTGTGCCTGATAAACTGGGTGGCCTTCTACAACGGGGTTACATAATTTGTGGACAAGGGAAGAGCAACTGATGTCATCTACCTGGACTTGTGCAAAGCATTTGACACTGACCTGCATGACAGTCTCTAAATCCTTGTCTCTAAACTGGAGAGCCATGGATTTGACAGATAGACCACTCAGTGGATAAGAAATTGGCTGGATGGTCACACACGAAGAGTTGTGATCAACAGCTCAATGTCCAGGTGAAGACCGGCATTCCTCAGGGGTCCGTATTGGGACCGCTTAACATCTTTATCAGCAACATGGACACTGGCATTGAGTGCACGCTCAGGACGTTTGCAAACGACACCAAGCTGTGTAGTGCGATTGACACGCTGGAGGGAAGGAATGCCATCCAGAGGGACCTTGACAGGCTTGAGAGGTGGGCCCATGCAAACCTCGTGAAGTTCAACAGGGCCAAGTGCAAGGTCCTGCATGTGGGTTAGGGCAATTCCAAGTACAAATACAAGCTGAGTGGAGAATGGATTGAGAGCAGCCCTGAGAAGAAGGACTTGGGGGCAGTGGTGGATAAAAAGCTCAACATGACCAGGCAATGTGTACCTGCAGCCCAGAAAGCCAACCATGTCCTGGCCTGCATCAAAAGAAGTGTGACCAGCAGGTCAAGGGAGGTGATTCTCACACTCTACTCTGCTGTTGTAAGACCCCACCCTGTACTGCATTCAGCTCAGGGGCCCCCAACATAAGAAGGACATGGACCTGTTGGAACAAGTCCAGAGGAGGGCCATGAAGATGATCAGAGGGTTGGAGCACATCTCCTGTGAAGACAGGCTGAAAGAGTTGGGGTTGATCAACCTGGAGAAGAGAAGACTCTGGGGACACCTTATTGCAGCCTTCCACTACTTAAAGGGGGCCTAAAAGAAAGCTCAAGAGGGACTTTTTACAAGGGCATGTAGTGATACGACAAGGGGGAATGGCTTTAAACTGAAAGAGGGTAAATTTACATTATGTATTAGGAAGAAATTCTTTACGTGACAGTGTTGAAGCACCAGAACAGGTTGCCCAGAGAAGCTGTGGATGCCCCATCCCTGGAAATGTTCAGGGCCGGGCTGGATGGGGCTTTGAGCAACTCAGTCTAGTGGATAGTGTCCCTGCCCATGGCAGGGAGGTTGGAATGAGATGATCTTTAAGGTCCCTTCCAACACATTCTATGATTCTATGAAATCCAACTTGCCAAACTGCAATGGGAAGGTCTGCCACCTTGCTTTCCTTGAAGTGTACTAAAATGGGCCTGGAGATTATTTCATGATAGACAAGCTACCTTCAAAGTTATCCTCAGATGCCCCTTTGGCATGAACAGGATAATAACCTGGCCAGTGGTCCCTGAGATAAATATTTTAAGTTCTTTCCATATTGGAGAAGGGCAGAAGCTTTTCTTTTTCATCTTTCTTCAAAAGTGTGGCTGGATAGGCAGATCTATCATCATCAGTGTTGGTGCAAGAGAAGAGCTTTGAAATGAGAACAGAACATGTCTACTGACTCTTGCATTTTGTACTGAAAATAAACATGGACATGGCAAATGAGAGGCAATTTCAAAAAGCCACTTGAAGATCAACAGCACTCAGGGTCCTGAAGGAATGGCAGGGAAGACCCCAGTGAAAAATAAACAACAGCCAGAGCCCTGGCTGCAGTTTACTCTTCACAGTTTAAGAGTCAGCTCTTAACTGAGGTCTTAATACTCTTCCCCCAGCACACTAACACCTGATATTTTTTTTTCCCTAGGTGTTTAAACATTTGCACAACCATTCTGAACAAAAACGGGTCACAAGACAGGCCACATTTTACTATTTGTGAAGTCTGTTGCTGCAGGCTAACCAAACACCATGAGCTCTATCTCTGTGAGCAAGTGGGGCACCACAGGAAGAGCAGATCTGTAGAGCAAAGCAGTCAGTATCAAGGAGCTGATTCCAGACCATACATATTTCAGGCTAGCTCAAACCTGGTCCCCTGCACTGGACAGCCACTTCTGGTTGCAAACTAGTAGGTGCATGCCTGGAACAAATGCCAGTTTTCTTTCACTGAAAGGAACCCAGTTCATGCACTGAAAAAACACTGCAATGTGACATGAAGCACAGTGAGCATGGTCAGGAGCTTTGTTTCAAAGGCACGTTCATTCTCCAAACTAAAATGCCAGTGCAGATGCAGCCTTAGCTTCCTTAATAAGGCAAAAAGATAGGATTTTTCACACATGTATACTGTGGTGAACATTACCCAAACCGATGAGGAAGACACTTAAGTACCTGGCTCAGGGACACATAGCCCTGGTGTGACTGGGAAGAGCAGAAAGAAGCTGAACACCTATTCTGATGTGGACGCCATATTTGCTGCATTGCACCCTCTACCTGCCTCCCTCTCTGGCAAACTGCTGCCTACTTAGCCTGTTAAAACAACAGATGATGCTTCCATCATTAGTTGAAGTCTGATTACAGCTGGCCTTTCTTATTATTATTTTTTGACAGAGAAAGCAAATTAATGCTATATTCTGTCTACAAAAGTATATTGAGCTGGTATATTTAATACAGGAACAGTTAATTCAGGCACTAAATGCATCATATTCAGTGAAAAGAATGGGACAATTTCAATCAAACCAAAGCCAGGACTGGACAGAGAGAGCAGAAGAGCACATACAACACCTGTGAGGCAATGGCAATTTTCACTTCAAAGGTCATCTTTTTGTCAATCTCTAACAACAATAAAAATATTAATTCAGCAAACTGCATTTTCAATTGAACTTAACCATAATTTATCAATGAATTCTTCATTTTTAAAAATAATCTGAAAAATAATTTCTGATCTTAGACAATTTCAAAATAGTTTGTTTAGAAGTCTACATTTTAAGAGAGAAGCAATAACTATTTCTTCTTTTATATAAACAGATTGCATTATTTCCTGTTCCATGAAGGATGCTGTCTCTTTTCTAGTGGGTCAGCTTTCTATTAGAAATAATTACTTTTGACTTTGAGTATTTTCTTGAAAATACTACAGTTCTGGAAATATCCATCACACTTCACTTGCCCACTTCAAACTCACTGTTTGGTAAGCATCTGAAAGTTAATAAACCTAGTTAGGACATTAAAGATACCTGAAAAGAGGAGAAGTGTGACTAAATTTAACTGAAGGTTTTGTTTAGACTCGAGCAGTATAACTAAATTTAACTGAAGTTTTTGTTTAGACTCACATTCATAATCAAAGTTTTAATGTGTTTATTCCTTCTCAATGACTCATTAAAAAATTCATCTAGGTATGAACAACTTCTACCATAATTTTCTATAATTGTGTAAATTCTAAGAAATTGCTGGGTTTAAGTTTAAAAAACTGCCAAGACTTCAGTTCTACCATGAAACTGGATGAAAGTGTGTGAAAATTCACCGCATTAAAGTAACATATTATTCTTCTACTACAGCAAAACTGAACATGGAGGTAAATATTAGGATAACTATAAGATTTCTACCAACTAAGAGACACCAAAAAAAGTTCAAAGAAGTAATTCTGAGTCTGGTGGTAATTCTTCTGTGTACCAATTTCTTCAGTTGTTCACAAAACTGTAAATACACCGACAGGCTAAGCCAAAAAATAGAAGGATAACAACAAAGTGAAGCACAAGTGACCACTAAATGTACACATACTGAAATGACATTCCCTTCAAACACTTTTTCACATCTTTCTACTCTTCATGTATTTTATCTGATAATTATATCTGCCAGGCTGTAAACAGTTATTCTAACACTCTTCCAGAGAAGACTGCAATGCCAAGCTAAATGCTTAGCATGGGAACTGCCTTTTCAGTCTCACAGGTAATCTGGAAGGGTCAGCTATTCCTGGCGAGTATTTTGAAGGGAAGGGACTTCAGCTCCCCGTTCTGACGGCTCAGCACACTGTACCATAATTTCCATGAAACCTTGTTTCTAAAAGTTACTAGCAATGACAATACATACAAAACTTAGTTTTACTTTCATCTCAAAACAGGCAGTTCTTTGTATCTATACAGTACTTTGGTAAGCATAAAAAGATTTGCTGTTCCCAAATAAGGTTACCAGGATAAAAAAACTAATTCTCTTCAAATATTTTTGACTGTAGGGGATTTTAAAATGCATGGGTGTGAATCCTAGAGTGGACCTGTTTAGAGTGTTTTGGGTTTTTTTCTAAATTATAATATCTGGTATTGTCATCAGTTCAGCAAAAAGAAATGGGCAAGCTACCATCTAAATGTTAACTCTTAACACTGCTGTCATGTTCCAAAAATGAGCAATTACACTATTATATTCTAAAGTGTGCTATACTTTACAGGTATTCAAGCACTAAGGGAATGCAACATAGATCTATAATGCCACCTTTTTTCAGACTGATGAAATGCAACTACTGTACGCCAAAACTAACCTAAGTGCTAAAGTGAAGCTTAAATAATAAGAATGCGCTACCCCAAAGTGCTGGGGTAAATATAAATGTATATTTTTAAATTATATTTCAAATACTCATAAATCTCTGATGCAAGGGTGTTCACAGAGGGAACTTACTCAGTAAATAATGTGATATGCAAGTCCCAAGAGTTATATACAGTGGTCAGGTGCCAAGAGGATACCACACCATAGATCAACACAGCTCAGTGACAAAACTTCTAAAAAAATAATAAATTGCTCCACAATCCCAGTTAGTCAGTAAAATACCTCCAAAAGTCAGGGGAAAAGGATGGATCAAAAGACTGCTAGTGCGATATGGTGGGTTTGTGTCTAGATCTCTGGGTCCAACTCCAGCAAGTGCTTTTGTCCCTTAAAGTTGCTTCCACCTTCCACCTGCTGCCTACTGCAAGGAACAGTCCTGGGGTGGCAGGGAGATGAAGTCTGTGACCTAATCTCTCCCACAGATATTTCTGCAACAGCTGTTCACTTGCTTATACAAAATGAGTTCATGGTCTCAGCACAGTTCCCAGAAGACAGCTGGCTCCATCACCAAAATCACTTCTATAACAGACCATTAGGTGCCATTAATTGGTAACCTCATTAGCAACATCAGTAAAGACACTGGGGATCCGATTTTAGGCAGCTTGCAGTAGGGACAGATGAGAAAACATTAGTGGTTTTGCATCACCCATACAAAACCTTTGTGCTGATATAACCCAGGCACTGGTTCAGCAACCTCGCTTGCAAGGCAAAGCGCAGAATAACAACTGTCCCCAGCTCCAGTGCCAAAGGGGACAGGCATCTCCAGAGCACCCCGTGCTCCACACCCGGCCTAGTTCTCTGCCCACATTACCAATATACTTCCCACACTGGAAGAAAGCAGTTTGTTGTAGAGAGCAAAGAGGTACTTCCAAGACCAAATATTCCTGGAGTATAAGCTAACAGCCTCTAATGGAGGTCGCTCCAGATTTCTGCAAGGCCAAGCGGGCAGGGATGATGAAGGGGCTCACTGTAATTGCACAGGCAACGTTACCTGACCAGGGATACGGGCACTGGGGACTCAACAGTTAGATTAGTACAAAACTGAATGTATGGGTCTGTGCTTGGCACACTGACTTCTGCCTACAGGCAGTTTTAGCAGTAGTGGTGTTACAGCCCTGATGACCTATGCACATAAGCAAAGTAAGACCTGTAGGGAATACTGGGGTCTGTTCTCAGACCAAGCAACACAGTACTTCGAAAAATCAGGCAAAACATTGGATACACAATCTCTCGACCAGGTCTGAAACAGAAGGAGCAAATGTCACGTCAGATATCAGCAATAAGTTTTCATTGTAGCCAGCAAATGCCATGAACCAAATATCTAACCATGTTCTTCAGGCAAATTCATTATGAGGGGTGCAAAAGTTATCCTTCAAAAAATACACTAAAAAATCCCAAAGTTTTGAGCCTATCTCAGACCTGAGGGAGGGCTTGTGCACTCAAACTAGAATTTGTGCAAACTAAATTAGTAGGTAAATAAAGAATATTGCTCTTTTTTTTAATTAGTTTTGTTCATATTTGTGTGTACGCACAGATCAGGTTTTACAAAATTAAATTACCTCAGAAGACATATGTGGGGCTCTTTAACAACTTATTTGTTGGCTTTTTCTTTAATTAAATTACATTTCCCTAATTCTACTGATTTCTCCACTCCTGCAACAGCACTCTTCTTTCCTGGGTAACCTAGGCAAGAACAAGTGCCAGATGCAAAAAACTGTATTTCTGTGAGGAAGTACCGTTGCAAATAGCCAGATTATTTAGACCAATTTTTTTCTCCTTTTCTTCATCCTCCCTTCCCCAACCATAAACAAAGTCCACAGCATGAAGAGGCCAATCCTTGCCAGAAGAACCAAGTTTTGAAAAACACTGCTCAACCATATGTTCAGTCCTGACCAGCGTGATAGTTAGGAGGCTGACATCTGCAGATGGAGAGTTCATATCACCGCTCAGCACAAACATGCTGCTACTGTACACTGAAGTCAATATTAGCCAGACTTTGCTTAGGAAAAATTTTCAACACTGATCTACAGTTTCACCTTGCCAATTAATTTTTGCTACAGGGATAAAAATAAAACATATATCTAAAAAGAACCTAAACTAAAAATGGTGGTGGTGATTGAAAAAAGGAGCCTTTATGAATCCTTTGGGAAATCTCCTTTAGAAGGAAAATTCTTCTGTATCAGATATTACATTGAAGCTGTTAGTGTGATAGAAAACACTTGCTAATGTTACACATGATGAACCTTCATGAAAACCCACCAAACTCTATTTGGCCTGTAGGGTTATGCACTAAGATAATACAACTATCTAAAACAGTCTCCTGAAATTCTTTGAAGGCCCAGTAGACTCAGGTTTTCTCTAAATAAATTCTATCAGCCTTTCCTTCAATAAGCACTATCAGAACGTAAGTCTTTCTTGCCTTACTTAATGCCCTTCTGAAAGCAGGGAGAATACTCAAATGCTTGTGGGAGTGCTATTGGTTCTTCTCACAGAAGCAGTAAGAAAAAATACATCTTCCCCACTACTTTTTACTTTTTCTCCCCCCTTGCTCCTCTTTCAGTCTATCTGCAGCTCTTCATGCAGTCCACTTTTTTCAGGGCTTAAAGAGATGTATGGTTAGCAATTTCCACAGGGACTGTGGGCATGTTCTCTCAGGCATGCTCAGGCACCACTGCTCATCCGAGGGCGGGGAATCAAAATCTGTGCCTGCTCTGCCACTGGCAATGAAATTCAGTGGGTTCATGCTTGTTGTGTCCTTCGTTCAGAACTTTACTGCATAGTAGTCCCCTTCTTCAAGAGCCTATACGTAAAAGATATGCCTCTCTATGAATTTTAAATGTTTTGCAGTCTTATCTAACACGCACATGTATCACTGATTATAAACAGGAGAGTGAATGGAACTATTTTCCTTTATTATGTTGCTTTGAAACTGAAATGGACATTGATGTCTGGACTGCATCAGTAACCTAGAAAGGGGTTAGATCTCAGTTACACTAACTTTACTCAGAACATTTCCTGCATCAAATCTGAAGCATGCCCAAAACAGCAAACAGTCCAAAACACTGGTAAATACACATTACAACTGACTTTGCAAATGCTGTTTTATTGGGTGAATTCAGCTTCTTAATTTTTATAAATATCAGCTTCTTAATTTTTTTAATGAAGGTAAGAGGTACTCTCCAGTTCTGATCACTGATTATGATGTCCACCATTCCTTTTCTTTTTTTAACATAATTAAACAGTCAAATAATGAAGGAAAACATATGATTTCCTCAACAGTACTGCAAAAATAGGTGTTTTGAGTAAGTAGGTAACCAGATTTACCCAACATCTGATGCATGATACAAGACAGGAAATTGGAGCATTTGCAAGAGACTCCCTATTAATCAGATGTCTGCAAGTCTCTGCCTTAATCTAAGCATGCCCATGTGTTTACTACCATATAGTATTACTTTGCATGCTAATATCAGTATATGTAAAGCACAGCTGATGAAAGAAAAGGAAAGATTCAGATGAAACAGTCTGTTCTGTATAATTAAAGTTCATGATTATTCTTTCATATCTACAACAGTTAACATGCAAACTATACGAATCTTTCTAATTATTAGTACAATTCTAGGCTCAAAATACGAACCAAGCACTATATTAACATTTTTTCTTTTATGTATCCTTACTTGCACTTTCTTTATATAAAAAGAATAAAGTTTTAAATTTCTCAGCTGTTTACCAAAGCAGGAAAAAAAAAAATTTGAAACATAGCATTAGAATTCAATTATGTATTACATACAGTATAGTTACTGTAATTTTCATCAGGTTCACCAGAATTTGGCGCTCTGTCTCCCAATATCTTAAACTACTGCATTCAAACTGCAGCAAAACCACAATTCACCAATATTAAGTGACCTGCCCATTTTCTCACGCCTTTGCGTATACTGGCTATATTAAGATAATGAGAACAACACTCAGATGTCTTCAGTAATAATAATGACAATAATGTTTGTCTTCCTCTCTTTACATATACATGCTGCATATAGTTTGACTGACGGATACAGCCATCCAACCCAGAGCTGGTTGTAATTTACAGTTTAGCTTGCAATGTGCTATGGGATCTCTTGAGATGAATAGTACTATACAAAATCAGGGACATTACAGGTGAACAACAAATCAAATGGTCACTTAGCACACATCCTGACAGAAAAGGGACTGCTTTCTGTTGTTCATGATGTAATTTCTTCTGTCTCATCTTAAATGACTCTTCTGATGAAAGGTACCTTTCATCACTGCCTCTAAGAGGCAAATTTACAGACTAGTAGAGGTAAATGCAGAATCTTTGGCTGAGGCCATGCCAACCGCCTGCTACAAAAGGTTTGCAGACTGCTGTACTGCTGTTCCTTAGTCATGTTCACTTGGAAGACAGACACAATACTAGCACTCTTTAGGATTCATTTGGGGAATAAAGTTTCTCTGCTGAGAAAGAGTTAGCAAGGCCCTCTCAGCAGCAGTGAGAAATAGGTGATCACCTCCCTAAGGCTTTGCCAGATCACTGCCACGCTTTGAGCGTAGCTCCCAGCTCCTGCTCTGCTCCTGTCAAAAACAGCTTTCTTTGCAAAGGGTCCAGCACATTCCTTCATCACGAATAGTAACATAATTAAAAATCCCATTGAAGACTCACATTGACTTTAACAAAATATGGATCAACCTCCCAAATTCTCCTACTGTCTCTAAAATCATGCTCTGCCTGCAAAGGACTAGGGAACACCATCATCAGTTTTAGTTCCTCAGCAAAGCTGATGCAGAGATGACAGTTTTAGATATACATTAGAGGTGGCTAAGGGTATAAAGCCTCAAATCTATCTTACAAAGGACAGCCAACATCTATTTTCATCTTGCTGACAACATGAACAACATTTTTATTCTGCTCAACAAAACATTAACAAGGACTGAATCTGCAATTCCTTCTGCATCAATTCAACATTAAACTGCATCTTCTGAGATGCTGATGTGCCTACAGGAAGCTGCAACTTGCTTTGCTCAAACCTTCACCTTTTCCTTACATCAGGCTTGATTGTTCCTGGACTACACTTCCCAAGACACACTGCAGAAGGAGCTCATGTATATCATGAAACATTTAGTGAAATCAAGGATGCCAGTGTAGTAAGAATTCTTGTATCACATCTCTCCCTTTGTAAATACATTGTACCCACTCATTTGCTGGCACTTTATAGCAACCACTAACTGCAAATAACCTAAAAGACTTCAAAGCACTTGAAGTCAACAGATGAAGTCAGCTATGCAGACGAGTAACTACTTTATCTACATCATTTAGGCCTTGTCTGCTCTAAGAGAAATAACGCTATTACTTTATTGACAAGTCACACCTGCTACCCAAACCACAATAAAGTCCAGTTCTCCTCACTAGGAAAACTCTAAATTCAAAATCCTATGTCTACAACTGCCAAATCTGCATGGATCACCAAGATGTTAAAAAGACCACACAGACAAACCCTGTTCTGTTCCGTGCAAATAGCCTATTACAGTACTGTATTTTGAGTGCTACAGCCCTTAAAAGGAAATGACACAGCAATTACCCATCAAATTGAACCATTTCTAGCATAACTTTTCACTGGGGGTATTCTGCACGTATCCTGCAATTGGTGTTCTGGGGAGACACCAGGCACAGCTGCATGTCTGGTAAATACATGTGTTTGTTTTTTTACTTATGGGTGTGTGTGAAATTAAATTCAATTTGATTCAGTAATACTTCACCGGCATGGCAAGCTGGCTAAACTTTGCTGAAGAAAAACGAACAGACCCTTGAGGTAGTTGTTACCAGCTGGTACAATGCATTTAGGATGGGGTTTCATTCTGTATCTAGGGTTTTATTCCATCTATCTATTCATCACTACAGCCCACTTCCCATCTTGCTCAGTCATTTTTAACAGTAACTTGCCATCTGAGGGTACTTCACTACAAAATGCCATCATTGCACTCTCCTCCAGGGGTCAGGAATACTTTTTCTTCAGGCTTATTGACAAACACATTTTATGATTTCTGATGACACCCAAAAAAATCTTTCTGAAACTCCCTCAGATTTTGGATGTTGAAGCAAAAAAGGTGGTGGCTCCATTTCATTTTTTCCTATTAGATTTTCTGCTCAGATGCTCCTTGTTTTTTGGTTTTGTGTCCTTCTTTCTGCTTATAGCTTACAGACATTCCTTCTCCATTCAGGGTATCTGTTCCAGCTTTGCATATTCACTGAAATAAATCTATTACAATGACAGCATCCAGTCTAGCACCCTACTGTTCGCATTCGTCCTGCCCAGACCTTAGCTATACTGGGTATCATGAGTTACAGAGACAGAATCACAGCATCACAGAAATATGGAAAGGTTTGGGTTGGCCTAAGGGACCTTTAAAGATCACCTCATTTTAAATCCCCTGCCATGGGCAGGGACACCTTCCACTAGATCAGGTTGCTCAAAGCCCCATCCAGCCTGGTCTTGAACACTTCTAATGATGGGGCATCCACAGCTTCTCTGGGCAACCTGTTCCTGTGTCTCACCACCCTCACAGTAAAAAAATGTTTCTTTAAGTCCAATCTGAAAACTAGCCTCTAAGTTTGAAACCACTGCCCCTTGTCCTATCTCTACAGATGCCTTGGTAAAAAGTCTCTCTCCTTCTTCCGTATAAGCACCCTTATATACTGAAAGGCTGCAATAAGGTCTCCCCAGAGCCTTCTCTTCCCCTGGCTGAACAATCCCAACTCTCTCAGCTTTTCCTCATAGGAGTAGTAGTTCCAGCCCTCTAAGTGGATCCTCTGGACCTGCTCTAACAGGTCCGTGTCTTTCCTATGCTGAGGACTCCAGAGCTGGCCACAGTACTCCAGGTGGGGTCTCATGACAGCAGAGTAGAGGGGAAGAATCACCTCGACCTGCTGGTCACACTTCTTTTTATGGTGGTGATGTTTATAATGGTTTATAAGGAACCATTATGATCAACTCATCTGATGCTATGTATAACTCAAGCTATATAAATTTTCTGCATTAATTCTTGCAAGTTATTGATGCTGTAGGTATTGCAGCAATTTATTTTGCTTTTTTTGTCCCGCAGAAGTCAAGCTATTAGAATTATGGGCCCAAGAATTAATGACATTGATGTTGCTTTCACATTTGATCCTCCTGTGCTCCTGTGTTGCAGCAGAAAGAATGTCTCCGGGTTGTGGCAGGATGGCACCTGGGAAATACTATTTCAGCAAGCCATTTAGTAGAATGCTCTCCTTCTCCAGAGCTTGCTTTATGATGCAGAATACTCATGCAATTTTTTTCACATTAAGTTTTTACAATCTGATTTGTAAATTCTGGGGACTGAAGTTTCTAGACTCCCCTATTATGAAGCTGAGCTTTATATAATTTAAGATATATTCAGTGTTCCTATGTTTGTAATTAAACTATTTGGAGTTTTATTCTGAATTTTTTTCAAAGAGCTTATTAGGCATTATGTTGAGGATCCTGCTGAAATTATATCCTTCATTCTCTCATCTTTCGTATTTGTGGCCTTTGTTTCAGTAATAATTATTTAACGGATACTTGAATTGGTGAAACACAGTATGGAAAATCATTAAATCAGTCTGAAAACTCTTATGATTTAGGAAAAAAAGCACACTTATTTTGTTCCCTGGTTTCTAAGTCTACAGGGTCCACTTGGGACATTTGCAGATTTTAAAGTGAAAGTTCTCAAACCACAGCCTGCAAGACCATTCATGGTTTATGAATCAATAGTATCAGTCTCTACAACCACACTAACCACTAGCATTTTATACACTCATCAGTCAAAAGGCTGATAATGAAATACCTACAGTCCTTGGGAGATTCTGAGAACTGACAGGGAGTTGTTGCTACGACTGACAATCTCTTCTATACAGCTGTGGGGATTACTAAGTGATTTTTGCCTCATTTTTTAACACAAAAGTAGAATTTTCATGAGCATTTGACTGGAGATGATTTTTTTTAAAATAAAAAATTACAAACACCATGGGATTCAAAATGAATTTGTAACAGTTGGTAACTCTCAATTTTTAAGCTATTTTAACATCTATAGAGAAAGATTCCTGCTCTTTTTTACATTAACATCTTTAGGGTACAGATACGGTTTTGTGGTTAGTTTTTCACACAGGAAATAAATTTTTATTTTCATGAGTGATGTTACTATTGGTCAGGTATTTTACTATCTTTCTAGGTCTCAGCTGTGTTCTATTAAAGACAATGGGAGTCCTCCAGCTGTATTTGATGACACGCAATCCAGCATTTAGTGAAGCTGATAAAAAATAGTTTTCTCATATTACGGCTAAAAAAGAAACTTCTAGTAACTGGGGCTAAGGACGTTCCTCCTGTCTGCCCCCTCTTCCCAGTTTCTGGGCTGCCCCATTCAGCTGCATGGAGGATGGGACTTACAAGTCTTCTCTGGAGGGACAGACCTGGCTTCAGAATAGATCGGATTATTTGCACATCAGGGACCCAAGACCACATTTTCATAACTCCACACAGAAGTTTTTATTGCCTGTAATAGCCAGTTTAGTACCTTGAGGGCCGAAAGTTGAGCAACATTGCTTTTCAGCAATAGCTGTAACTATATACTACACCTCATACCATACAGCTACCTACACACAGTAAGAGAGCATCAGGGCTGGTAAGCAAATGGTGTCTTAAGTACCGGGTCCTGGCAAAGGCAGAAAGCAAGAGTGAACACCAGCAGTAACAGTGGCGCAAGGCTTTATTTCCACTCCCTGCACCTCAAGTCATGCCAACCATGACATGTCACTATTTACAGCAAGTATTTATTTGTAACTGCAGTGCCGTTGGGCAGCCCTACACCTGCCAGCAGGGTCTCTTGTGGCATCACATCATGGTACAGTGAATTTATTTAAGGCACCTGGGGCTTGTTTCCAAAGACAAGGGCTTCCCTAAGTCAGACCACTTGTTCCCAGAGGCCTGTGATGTCTGCAGGCTATAGGGCCATGGTGCAAGCATGCTGCAGGTGTCTGATGAAATAGCTACCAGCCGTACGGCCTCGTACATGCACCAGCACCCATCCCCTGCTGGGAACAAGGCAGGCTGGCATAGAAGTCCGCCCACACGGCTGCTCTGGCCAGACAGGGCTATCACCCGCCTATCTCCAGCACTAGCATTATTCTGGGTGCTACCAGTGCCAGCAGTAACCACCGCGCTGGGCAGGCACTGGGCATTTGCTGCACGGAAAATACTCCGGAGCCACTATTTTACCTCACGTTCTGACCGAACGCGCGGGGCCGGCACCGCCCGCGGCGGGGCACAGGCCGAGGCCCGGCGGCTGCGGGACGGCGGCCGCGGGGCGGGTGGGCTCCCCCTCCGCCCCTGCCAGCCGCAGCCCTTTCTGCGGAGGGCTGGCACGGCCTCGCAGCGGGCCCCCGCGGGAGCCAGGCCGGGCTGCGGCGGGGGCCGGGGGGAGGCGGCGATGGCCGGGCGGGAGGCGCTCTGCGCCGCCTCGGCGGCGGTGGCCGCACAGGTGCTGCCGCAGCCTGTCGCCATGGGAACCGCGCGCGCGGCGGGGGGGGCGCTGCCGAGGGCGCGGTGGCCGGGCCCGGCCGGGCCCCCCCCGCTCCGCGAGTGGGAGTGAGGAGCGGGTGTGCGTGTGCGTGTCCCGGAGGTATTTCACTGTTGCCATAGGAACAGGCGGGGGGAGGCGGTGGCGGCACAGCCGCACCCTCTCCGCGCTCCCCCCTCCCCCGTGCCCTCAATGCCAGCCCAGGCCCTGAATCAATTAATGGAGCCGCAGCGGCGGCGGAGCGGCACCGGGCTGGGGTGGTAGGGGCTGGAGCGGCGCGGGCTGGAGCGGCGCCCCTCAGGGCAGCCCCCGCACCCAGCTGGCGTCGCGGCCCCGGCTGCCTCCCGCGGGGCGGCCCCAGGCCCCGGGACGCGGGCCCCCGAGGGGCGGCCCCGGCAGATGGCCCCTCCGCAGCCGGCGCCGCTCCGCGCCCGCCGCCCCCCGCCGCCGGCAAGGTGCGCCGGGGAGAGGCGCTGCGGAGCACCGGGCGGCACCCCTGGGAGCCGGGGCGGCCTGTGCGGCGCGGGGAGAAGGGGCGGGGGGAGCAACAACAACAAAACCCCAACTCCGCACGGCGCGGCGGTTGTTTACGGCACCATATGGCTGCAGGGGGAGGGGTGAAGGAAATGCCTGCCGGCTGCCGAGCCGCTGCGCTCATTATGTCCGATGGAGTCACGGTCACCGCGCCTCCTGCCAGCGCCCGGCCCGCCGCCTGCCAGCCCCGGGCGGCTCCAGCTCCCAGCACACGCGGGTTCGGGGGCGCGGCGTGCCCCGGAGCGGAGGGACCCCGCAAACCCTCCGTGTGGCCAGGGACGCTCTGAGCTCCAGGGACTAAAAATCCAGCGGGCTGGCTGCCCTTCTCTTGCCGGCGAGGCAAAATTCAGCCCCTTCCCCCAAAGCCCGCCTCTCTTTCTGTCAAAACCTATGTATATCCTTTGTGTGAAGATGAACGTATGGGATGTAGCTCTGCTTTGAACCGCAACACCGCAGTGCTCCAAACGCGAAAGGAAAATGCAAAACGAAAATGTCGCCGGTGGTGTTTGTGGTGTGGTGCGAGATGAAAACCCGACCCATTTCAGGGCATTTCTGTTTATTGCTGACACGCTGAGGGCCGGAGCTGAAGTACCGGGCGTCAAACGCTACAGCGCGATCCGCAGCGATTAGCGCGCCCCGCGACCCGCAGCGGCCCCGGCGGGGGGGGGGGGGGGGGGAGGGGGGAGGCCGCGCATCCCGCCCCCGGGGACCCCCCCGGGCAGGGGCCGGGGACATGCCTCGGAACAGCTTATGTCTTTCCTCTCAATGATTCGTAAGATAGGTGCTGAACCTCGGTGGCGTTGGAGGGAGAGAATCCACAGACTATGGGGTCTGATAACAGGCAGCGAAGCTGCTATCCATATTACCTTGTAAAATTGAAGTATTGATTTTTTTTAAAGCATGGCTTGCTACTTAGCAGACCAATCCCACCGCTATTGTAGTCACTGGGATTTTGCTATTGACTTCAGCGGGAACAGGGTTTTTTTTGCCTTGAAAATGGTCTATTTCACATTATTATGGTAATGTCATTCAGCAGTTCTTAAAATCGCCCTTCTTGGCCTTGAACGTTTTAAAAGAGCAACGTACAATTTATTTCAGCTCAACTTACACCCCTCATTTCTGGTCATGTCATGTCCAAAGTTTTGTTTAGATAAATATGATAGATGACTTACTGCTCCAGATGGTTGTGGGTGGATTGGACCCAATAGAATCTCCAGCTACATGGTTTTAAGGTTTTTTGTTTTCTTTTGTTTTTGGGGTTTTTTTAATTTTACAGAAGCCTAGATTTAGCAACACGTTTGTAGATCTCCTCTTGTGTGCAGCTTAGACTGCTTTTGGTTGCTCACCAAAATAGCATGTCTTCCAAAGAAAGATTAAAAATATTAAAATGCAGCCAGCACAGTGAGTGGTTCAGTTCAACTGATGTTACACAAACGGGCTGATCCTACTGCCTGTAGATAATATACATTTGAATCTTGGCACCTGCCACTGGATTGGAATTCAAAATGAGAAACAGCAGGCCTCGAGGTCTGGAAATAAAGGCAACAACACAAGGAAAAAGACTGTTCTCTGCCTATTAGTAAATTATCTGCAGCAGCAAAGACAAATGACAAGGATCAAGGAAAATGGGTAGCACTTGGGACATCAAATAGGTATTGGGGCAATGACACAATGGTGAACACATTCACATTCAAACTGGGAGGTGTATCTAGCACCTATTTGTGTAACGACAATGTTTTTAGTGTCTGGTGCTTAGCTACTTTCTGCTATATCATACTGTGATACTCATTAAATGGTAACTAATAAACTCAAATTTTAAATAAATGCTTGGGAATAGACATAGAATTTATTCAAAATTTCACTTAAATCAAATTTCCATGAAAAACACCCCCCAAAAAATTGTGTTTCATCTTCCTCATATTTTCCAGACAGTTTTAATTGTTAGGTAGTTCATATCTTAAGGTTGCTCTGTGCTTATAGGTAGCCAACAGGTATGCCTAGCTGCTTAAATACTAGTTTGGAAGATCAATAGTAGTTTTATCACCAAATTAGCAAGAAGCATCAGCCTCATTTTACCTGGTTTACTTCATTAGCTTTATTACTATTATTATTGTTATTGTTATTATTATTATTGTTATTGTTACTATGACATGTGTAATATGTGTTTTCCAGGCTTATTTTACTTTCCTCAGCCTCCACCTCTCCCAAAGCTGACTTTCTTGCTTTAGGATGAGTTCAGAGGAAGCTATTAAGCCAAAGTTTGTTTATACTTGATTAGCTTTAACACTTTATTTGTTCTCTCATCTCACTTTTATTCCACTCTTATTAGAAGCAGAATTGCTCTAATGCATATATAGTTCCAAGAGACAGGGAAAAGGGAAAAAGAATTCTCCCCAAGCAGATGTCCTAATGCAATATCCATAGAAAAGTGAGAATACTTAAAAGAAGCAAACAAACAACCTCAACAGCGTAATGGGGGTGAGTGTGTTGTGTATGTTTAGTTGGGAAGGGGACTGGATGAGAGATGCACTTTTAATCAACTTAAGTATATAGAAAGTTTAAAGGAGTAAGATCAAGCTCGTTCTCCAGTTTGGTTTTTCCCTCCCTAAACAATCAGAATATGGGGATTTCTACAACAAAGAGCTGTCTATACAGTGCATTGTGATGAGTGCAACACTGGCATTACAGATTATAACCAAAGAGGTGGGTGTAGGGTGCTCCTAGTATTTATTTTACAGCTGAATTTGGCCTTGCTGTAATTAAACCTTTCTAGATATTTTTATACATTTTATAAACATGTCTATACACTTACTAAGTGCTGGTCTAGCACATTGGAATATCCTGTGGCAAAATTGGATACCAGGTACAGGTAAATTACTGTTTACAAAAGGAAGAACTTGATCTGAACGTATCCTATTGAGAATTAGTCATTGCCACCCAGTCAACCGATATCAAGTGATCGGGGTGTGGAGCACACATGGCGGATGCTTTGTGAGTGGGCTCCTCCATTGGACACTGCCCATTAAAAAGCCTAAGCATCACTCAGGGGCTGCACTATGTCTTCAAAACATAATCTCTGTGCCAAAAAAACTGATTCACAGAGCTTCTGCTGGTCCTATCCCAGGAGGGTATTTCATCCAGCGCAATTTAGGACGACTGGACCGGTCCTTCAAAGCCTCAGAGATTTCACTGGCTTGACTCCTTCCATCTTCACACAGCTACAGTTTTCCAGCTCTTTTGTAGGTCTGTTAGTTCGCTCTTTGGATCTGTTAAGCAAAGTACTAATTCACTTTAAAATATTTTCACATAACCATCTATATTGTACTTTATTTGCCTGCTTTCAGATTACAGCAAGCATGATAATGCAGATTTGTTAGAATTTTTGAAGTCTGTATATGTGGAAATTTTACTGACTTTACAGTTGTTAAGAATTAAATTTCTAAAAAAAAAACCAAAAACTTGCTTAACCCAAGTTCAATGATAAGTGGCAGAAAAGACATAGTTCATTAGAATGCTATTAATTAAAATTATCTATTTATTACTATCAATAAAATTTGACCCTCTTTCTCCTATTTAGGAATACTTTTTCCCTGCTCAGTTTTTGAAAGCAGTCCTTTTGGTTCACGTGTTTCATTAGGAATACAGGTAAAACAATCTTTTCAATTCCACAGTCTGAGGTAACTTGCCAAAACTGGGCTGATCTGCAGAGAATAATAATATACAGAAGGGCAATTAAAAGGGAGAAAGTAGTCTTATCCAGCTCTAGAACTAGCTTTATTTATTTTGCTTTATTGTTTGCTTCAGTGCAAATTTAACTACTTGAAAGCTCACCATATGCCCAATTCAACTCTCAAATTACACCAAAACAATGATAATCAGGCCTTGTGCACTGGTAAAACACAGCAGAGGATTTGTTTAGGCTTTCTAAAAAACGCAGAGTCAAAGTGCAATGAGTTCACAAAATGCATCTTTTGGAGAAACTCGTTTTTGCTGCTGCATCCATACAGAACTTACTGTCCCATCTCCTTGCTGGATAAGCCCAAATTGAGAAAAAAGAGGTAAATAGATGTGGTCTGTCTGAACCTGGTTTGAGACAGATGCCTGGCATTGGAATATAGCACTCATTAAAAGGAGGCTGAGCTGTTTGCTTGCTATGAATGAAATACTTTAGTATTATGGCAACCATGGCCGTGAAGCTTTGCTGAACTCTCAGAATATAAAAAGATAAAGGTTATCAAAAGATGTAATAAAAAAAATTATGACTATATCTAGATTAAGGGAGAAAAGGATGAGTTACATTCTTTTCTCTTTTCCACTGCAGTTTCTTGAGAAATGCAAAGGGGCAAGTCATGTAATTATATATATGAGACACTTGCTGGTCAGACTGGTCAAAAGCAAAGTCTTCCAGAAATTGAATGAGCTAATTTCCTATCATATTTGCAATTAATTCTCTAATAATTCTGTTCTTTTTATCTTTTTTTCCCACTGTAGTATGAGTTTGGTAATAGTTGCAACAAATACAGACACAAAAAAGCTAGCACAAGTAGACAAAAATACAGAGGTGAAAACATAACATTACTTCTCATCACCAAGTGAAGTAAACTGATAAAGAGAGGTGGTTCGTCACAAACGTTCTGTATAAATCACAATAATCTCATGCACTGGTCCACATAGGATAGTGCTGGAGCTCAGATTCTTGACTGTCTCCTCCCTTCCTCCAGACTAGTAATACCACTACCGCAACAAGCCATAGAAACTGCTACAGTCCACACTACAACCCACAGACCATCTAGTCCCAGTCTCCAAGGGAGTCTGCAAAGGATGCTTCAGAGCTCAGTAATTAGTAAATAAACAAATAAATCCCTAAACAAAGTATGGTACATACAGGTGCATTGTGCAATAACGACAGCTAGCTTCAGCCAACCTAAGAACACCTACCTAAAACCTAATAATCTATTCATGAAACAAGAGCATGAAGGCTGAGACCACCAGCAATATTAAAATTTAGTACGAGGAGGAAAGGGATGGGAAGATGCTGGGATTTCACTGCGCTCCAGAAGTCTTTCCTTGTGTTGACTGTATGGGTAGAACTATGACTAACCCTGACAGATGCTCTATGGCAAAACACCTGGGAGATGCTGCAGGATACCAGGTAACAGCAAGACAGAGGCAAGTGCCATCACCAGTGCCCGCACTCCCAGGGGCACAGTGCAGGAAGGGCAGGAACGCGACCTCATCCTCACTTCTGTTCCAGCCAGCCAAGCTGAACTGACGTAAAGAGCATGCTACAGCCTTATGAGAGCCACGGAGCTATCACTCTCTTGTAAAATCCATGGAAGAAGTTTCGGTGAAATCATTCAGAGTTTCTCTAGGGGATGCAATGCAGACTTCTCATTCCCAACACTACAGGTTATAAAACAACGGCCCAGTTTTGAATTTAGCTTTTGAGATGGTTGTCAAAAGAGTCTTAGATGATGGAATAGGATTAAAAGGGGTGGCTGCTGAATTCCCTTTCTTTGCTGTTCATCAGTATTTATGCCACACCATTTCTCTCAGCTTCTTTCTGCCTCTTCACATGTCTGTTTTCTACTGTGCATTTTCTTTTAATGTTCATCTTTCTGGGTGATATAAGAGAAACAGATTTTAATGGTTCCAAGTACTCCTCTTCTTTAATTAGCTTAGTTACCTTCCCTGGACCTTTCATCTGTCATGACCTTTTAGAGATGAGATAAATACACCAAGCATGTTATTAAAGGCAAGGAAATACCATTTAATTAATGAGAAGAATAAGTTTTCAACATTATTCCCTATACTTTTCCTAATGCAGATTTTTGTTATACCTACTATGCTTATTGTAAATACGCTTATTGATTTGTTTGGAGTTATTCCTAAATATTTCCCTTGAGATGTTATACGAATTCTATGCATTTTAAATGTGATTGAAAAGCTTGAATTCGTCCTTTCCTTTCAAAAAGCTAATGTCACAATGGCATAAATGTAAATTATCTGGCAGTGGTCTGTAGGGAATTCTGCCTGCCATGATTTCTCCTTTTTTCCTTTGTTATGATATTTCTATTTTCCCTCCAAATTCTTCTTTGACTTGCTTAACCTAATTAATTTGCATTTCCATCCAGTGCTGAAACCCCTTCATTTTTCTGAGGTTTGTGCCTATATATATACATATATACTTATGGGTGTATATATATGCACATTGGGCTGCATTTGTATAGCTCTCAAAGGCTTCTTATGGTTTCCCACTCTCCACCAGCTTTCATTTGTCATCACTGCCAAAGTTTCAACCCTGCTTTAATAAAGTCAGAATTTGATTGGTTTAATTTCAGAGGAAGCCAGAACCAAAGTTTCACCTGAAAATTGTTTTTAAGACTTCTTCACACAACAGGTTAGAGGAACATAATTAACTCTTACAAAACCCAAACTAGTTGCAAAACCCAAGTATGGTTCATATAGACACTTAACTCTATTTTTGATTATTTTCTTATTGATTTTTTCCTCTGGTGTTGAAATATGGTTCACTGGTCTGTCATTTCTATGAACTATCTTTACCACCTTGTTTTCTCTCTTTCTAGTGCTTTTTTTGCCATTGTCCAGTATCATTGCCATATATAGTGGCAAATAATACATTTTAATAATATTTTAGTTATTTCATTAAGTTCTTTAGTGTTCTTAGATTTGTATTAGTCCCGATGCACTGCAAATTGATATCTTGATTTGTCATCAACTCTTTTTTTAATTTCTCTACTTCTGAGCATTCTTCAGTTTCATCACCTGAAAAATGTAAACCCAGGATAGGTATTTCCTCAGCACCCACAACAGAGAAGATACACACTGAAAAATAAAGTTCTTTGAAACCTTTTTTACTCCTCGTCTTTCCTACCTGCTGAAACTTCTGGCCATACCGTAGCTGTTCTTCGCTTAATGTATGTAAATACTTGTGTAATTACTTGCTTGTCACTCTTCTTCTGTCAGCTCAGGGTAGTGAGCATTGGTCCATTCACAAGTTTGATTTCCCATATGCCAACACAATGCTGCCTTACCCTACAGATAATGATTTAGTGGCAGTGACTTCAGCTCTGGATCTGCCTTGAATGGAAGTTTTCTACAAAATCCACCTGGCAGTATTGGTAGTGGTACATGTAAGTCCGGAGGCAAAAAAGAGAGCACTCGTTTAAAAATTGTACAATGAGTTAGTCATAAGTCATTTAAGTGCAAATGATGTCACCTCCTAAATTTTCTTAAGTACAGTCAAAATGTTATAGCATCCATCTCCTCTTGTATTAAAAACTTTGGGGTAAGAAAATTTACACAACTTTCAGACACACAGACCTTACTGGCAATATAATATATAAAACCTCTCATTTCCCAGAGGAGCTTAATTACAGGCTCTCAAATGAAAAAGGTTGAATGAGCTTCATCCTAGGCTCAAGTAGGTCATTTAATAAAAACTGTCTTTCCAAGTCTATACAGAAAATTTATTTCTGAAAAAAACTCTTTACTTGAGGTTAACTCTGACATAGATCAGAACTATTAAGTAAACCCCCCCCTAAGTTGGAGAGTATCCATAGATACAACTAAAGGGTTCAAACCCTACAATTCAATTTCAACAACTAGCTGTAATCCCAGCAGATGCACATAGTTAACTGTCAGGTTTTGCAGCTTGCAGAGTTATTGAGTAAGCAGTTAGAAGGCTGTACAAATGCCCATGATAAAGTTGACCACTGCTGAGAAAATCCCTTTACATCCAGAAGAATGCTAAACGGCATTACTTTTAGCAAGTTTTTCCTGGATATTGGCAATGCCTACCTGGATACTTTATGTTTTAAAACCATTAGAAAGCACCTTGCTAGTGGAAATGTAAGGTTTTGAGGCTAATCTCTTTAGAACAAAAAGGTAATTTAAGAAAGCTACAGGATCACTTTCAGTGCTGCTGCAGGACAATGCAAACAAGTCTCAAGCACCAGCTAATACCTCCCGAGTTTTCTAAAGTCAGAGAGACTTCTGGCAGGTTAAAATGACAACTACACCATTAAAAACGTCTTTTACATCCTGGAAAGATCTACTCATTTGGGGGGCTGTGTTGACCAGGGTCAACCTACTCAACAAGGGACAAAAGATACCTGTGATGCTCAGTGGTGCATGGGAGGCTGCAGATTCTGGTATGATCCTCTTGGAGCATGTTCCCTGCCACACTGTCTCATGATCTTTCTCCATATCTATCTCATTTATATGCCCTGCTTGTTTTGTTCCTCTTTTACTGGCAAACTCTTGACAGGTGTATCCTGCGTACGGGGAAAGATCAGGACCCAAATAGCTTCCTTCAGACGAAACCCAGCAGCTGCCGGTTGCCTTCTTTCAACAGCATACCAAAAATTACGGCTCAATGTCAGCCAATTTTAATTTATTTCTGTAGCATAAAATGCAAGTTGAATCATTAACTCCCACATTTGTCCAACACTAGCACTAGTCCTCTTCCCCAGGGGCCTGTGTTGAGGATGAGCCCTCTCTACACAGAATCTTTCTGTGTATATATGCGCGTACTCTCTCCAGATCGTGTCTCCTTTCTGTCTAAAGCATTGAACAAGAGCAATGGTGATCACCTCAGATGGTAGGGAAACTTTCTCCATAAAGAGATCAGAAAAAGTCCCGTTGTGCTGTATTGATGTCTATCAGCCCATTTTAGCACTAACCTGCTAATAAATGCCTACTTATTTCCCACTGATCACGTAGCTGTGTAGCTACAGAAACAACGCTCAGTGTGTATAAAGAAAACACAGGGCTGAAGTGTCTGAGCTGGAGTCCTTACCATGCTGCATCACGACTGAATCCAGTGCAGCTTCACTGACAAGAGGCTGAGGGTATGATAGTGAAGGACCAAGTTCACTGTCACCTCAGTCTTCTCAGCAAAGGTTCACAGCAGCATGAAAATTAAACTGGGATTTTCTATTTTGGATCACTGGAAATATTGGGGCTTTTGAACTACAAGCCTGGCCTTCAGCAGGTTATAGCACTGAATCTGTCATCCTGTCTCTCACTACATACATGCATATATGGGATGAATACATCAATAGCAGTTTTTGCTAGGGTACTGCTACACCCTATTTAATGTTTCTAAAGTAACATTAACATTTCCTAGGTTTGCAGAAGGACTGCTTTAAAACGCTCCAGGTTGAAAAATTTCCTCTTTGGCTCATGTTTCTTTGGAAAAATCTAGCACAACATTGTTACCAAGAAATCTTGCATTTCTCTCTCTTTTACCTCTCCCTTTGCCTCTCTCTCACACACACGTGTGGAGATGGCATCTTACATATGGCCACTTTAACATCTTTAAATTTCAGGACAGAGTTACTGTCTTTGTTCATGAACACGTCGCTGAATGCCTGCATTAAGAGTTGCCAACTAAACCCAGTTTGTTCCATCTGCTATGACCATTTTCCAGCGCTATCTGATTCACCAGCATCCCCCCTCACTAAGTCCACCGGGAGGTCTGCAAACAGCAGGGCAGAGGCTGTGGGTAATGGGAGGAGACAAAGCTCTGCAGACCTGAACAGGGGCTAAGGAAAATGTGGTGGGCAGTTAAAATGGGACGGATACGGCAGGATCGAATACCGCTTCTGAGCCTGGAAGGTGCATTTAACAGGACTGTAAACTACCACAGAACTGCACCTTGGGATAAATTATAGCTCACCCTCAGCATCACCTTTCCAAGGTACTTACTGCCATGATGTGCTGGCAGTTCAGTAGGCTACAGAGCTACCGATATGTATTTGACAAACACTTTTATTCATTCTTTATATTGACGGCTGCAAAAATGGGGAGAAACACAATGAAGCAAAGCTGCTTATTTTCAGATTGCTATAAAAATCCCTAAAATAATGAACAATATAAAACATAAGATAATTTAAAGCACCATATTTTGGCATATAAGCTATTTATACTGTGATCTGTTTCTTGTATTGTTCATAAACAGTCATTTCTAGAAAATCAAATGAACCATAAACTCTTATGTCCATCTACTATTCTTCACCACTAACATAACAAGAGGTGGGCTGAGATACAGCCTGTCCTGTAGAACTGACTGGCCTGTAATTTTAAGCCCTAAATCCTATAATCAGTTTCAGTAGTACAGCACCGCACCTGCAGAGAGCCTCACTGGTTTACTAGCAGCAATCCAAGAAGTACCAGATCCTCCTGGAGGATCTAGAGATTTAACTAAACTGAACAAAATCTGGTTTCTGAATGAAAGTTCGTTCTATGCTTGTAGTCGAAAAACATAAAAGAAAGCACAGGAAAATTCATACATTAGGCTGGCGACTTCATTAAAGTCAGTGGAGTCATTCCAAATTAATAATGACATAAAAGCAATCTGAACTTGGCCTTTAAGGTTATATTCTATTAGTTTGCTAATACTGTGTAAATTCTATATTTGAGAGTATCCTGCAGTCATCTTGACCATTCTTTTTTTAAAGAAAAGTTCTGCTTACAATCCACTGATACAGATTGGGCCATTATTTTATAACTTATTTTTAAATCAACACCGATTTTAGGAGCCATATTTCTGTCTATGGACAACATCAAGCAAGAGAAAGAAAAGTGGTGAAAATAAATTTGTTTTCAAATTGCCAATCAATAAATAGTTCCAGTTTAAGAACTATGCAGGAAATACAGACCAAAAAAACAAAATCCACCATAAAAATCATGTATAGAGTGAGAAAAGATATTGTAGTAGAAATAGTAGTTCCATGCCTCCTTATGGATTGTGAGTACCAACCATGAAGAGCCCATACTCTCAACCATTTGGCATATTTGTTGGCTTAATACATATATACAATGTGTCTAGGCTAGGCATAATTTCGCTACTTTCACAAAGTGCAGCTTGGGCTTAATGAAAGAAAACCTACAGTGAAGTAGCAATCTGAAAAGTTGCAGAAGGCAGGTACTTGCTGAGTTGTATATAGGAATACCTTACTGTGTGCTGTCCCATTCTGGACCTAAAATGGCTGTTTTGCAGGGGATGTTGTTGCCTGGTGACCAAAAGTGCATCTCCTAGGCCGCAGAGGGATGTGAACATTCAGAAATTGATTTGTTCCTGTTGCTCTTGAGAAGACCCGTAAAACAGATTAAGCCAGCACATAATCATCTATGCATTCTCCTTGCTGGCATGCTTAAACTTGATATTGAAGACAGGCCTGTGATTTTGAGCTACTTACCAACTAGGCAAGGAAAAAAACAGAGTAATACCTCATGTGCTGCTGCCCACAGAATATGAAAGCAGACCAAGCCTCAGCTACTGTGAGACTGCAAGACACCCTTGCTTCAATTAAGTCTGTGTTGTACATCTAGCCTGTTCCGGTGCAACCTCCCAGTTGCTATCAGGCTCTCTTTCTTTCATTAGAATCAAGTAGTTAATTAGCCCCAGCCTGTCCTCTCTCCTTCTCTCTTTCCCTTTAACGCAGCAGTAATGATGTCTAATTACCAGCAGCAGTGGATTACAGCACCATCAGGAGCAAATCTCTCTGGCTGACAGCAAAGCTGAGCAGCAAATCTTAAAGCTTCAAGGAGAGAATAATTCCTAACAAAGTATTTGAATATTTGCTTATTTTTGACCAGCTTGTGACTGTAGCGTCCAACTTTTAAATTGATCCATCCTGTTACTACAGAGGGAGCGCTCATGCTGCCAGCAGTGATTAATTTTAAATTGAAATTACTTTTACCTATGGTGAGATCAAGTGATGGACAAGAAGGGGAAGAGGATGAGGGAGAGATTCACGGTTTGGGGATCTGTTACTGTTTGTGGCTGTCTTTGTGGACTAGACAGGCTCAAATGTATGGTATAACAAGGTGGGGGGGGGAACCAAACAAAACAGTGGGAATGTTTATTAATGGTCATAAATAAATAAACTCTTAAATAATGAGTAAGAGTTAAAGAAATGAGCAAATGGGTTTTTAATGCTTACCAACAATTACTGTCTGATGAAAATCCTGTCTTTCCCTCTGTACCTTATCGTTCCTGGCTGTCTGAAACCCTCAGCCTCTTGAAGTCAATAGAAGCTTTGCTACTGGCTTTCTCTGGGCCAGGGGCTGCATCCCTGTTCTGTCAAAACGATTGTTTCTGAGCCTTCAGTGTCTGGCAGGCGCTGCCTCTGCCCTGCCAATAGCTCATACAAACCATCGCCTCCCTACAGGTCTACTTAAATACTCCTCTGCCTTTTGTGATGGGATAGTGACACCACATTGATGGCTTTAGGAAGGGGGCAGTATTTGTTCCTCAGAGCTGAACGTTGTATGAGAATGCTGAGTATCACCTTTTCTTATCTATGTTGGACAACAGATTTACATTGGCCAGCAGGAGGAAATTTTACCTACATGCAAGACCTTTTCTGCAAGGGTTTATATGTCATTGTTCAAGTAATGTACAGATATTCAGGAATTGCTTACAGATAGGTCATGCTAACTTTCCTTTCTTGATTTCATTAGCAGGCATCCTTATTTTATCAGGATGCCTGTTTTGTTGCTTAAGCTGTCTAAAGATAGTTACTTCTATATGAATACATATATAGGGACATACAGAGACATTCTCATTTGAGGGTATGATTCCCCCAAATGAACAAAGGTAAGATCAGCAAGGCACCCAACCTCTGACTGAAATCTCTGAAGGAAAAAAGAATGAGAAAAAAAATTACTATCTGCCCTGAAAATAAAATAGAAGAGGGGATGCAAGGTGGGACTCTAGGCTTTCCACAGCCTGGCAAAGGTGAGAGAAAATAGACAAGCTAATCATCACCGAGCCTTTTGTTTCAGAGGCCCAGAGCAGCACTTAATTTTGAAATTCCATCATGTAAAATTAAGGTTAGCCTTTTTATTTAGTAGCGTAGTCAATGTAATTTTAAAAAATACTGAATTTGGTTACAGTTTTGAACTTGCAGTGAAAAGGATAGTCTTAGGAATAAACCATCTTGCCTACTGGCTCTCCAAAATTATTATTTTAGTAAGCAGAAGATATATTAAAAAATACCAACCTAAGTGGAGACTTCTGCTCTAGACACGTCTTTGTTATAGACTGTATTTACAGTACCCTGTGGGGTCAGAGATTAGCAATCGGTCATCTAATGGTAGAACAGAAATCTGCCAAACAACCTGAATCTATAGGCAGACCTAGAACGCTTTGGTGAATAAAAACCATAGAGAGGGAACAAACTCTGTCCAGAGCTTCTCTTTCACTTTCAATCTTCATATTTGTAAACTCTTTAATAATTTCCCACCTTTGCCTCCTCACAGCCGTGACGGCGCTGATGACAAGGGGGCAAATGCAAGGCGGCCTCTGGGAATGCCCAGGTTGGTGACTTCAGCGAGGCAGAGAGAGGCAGATTTCCCTGGCAGCCTACGTCACAGCCCAGCCCAGAATACTTTCCAAGAAGCCCCCTTTGCTGCGCCACCCAGCAACCCTCCCGTTAGGTCAGAATAAACCGCCACTCCAAAAAAAAGAGAGAGAGAGAGAGAGAGAGAGAATATCGCTCATCCAAGCCAAATGCCCAGGCAAGAATATTTTTAATTGCCGGCTTTCCTTTCTCAGCTCCCCCTCCCCACCCGCCCCACGCACAGACAAAAGAAGCTTAGCTTGCGTGACCCAGAGCATCAGAAGTAAGAATAATGATACATTAAGAGAGTTCAATAGGCAAAACCTACTTGCAGCCAACAGTCCCCATCTTCTTAAATAGGAAAATCTGTCGCTTCTGCCACCACCAAGCATAATAGCTCTCCCGCTGTCAGACCTGCGCCCAGCTCTGCGGCTCCCGCGCCTGCCGGGGGATGCCACGCTACCCTGGCGCATCAGATCGAGTTTTAAGCCTTACGGCTGCGAGACTCGCGCACCCCCAGAAAGAGTAACAAAATACAGCCTTCCTTCGGTCATGCGGAACCCTTGCTCCCTTTGTTGAGCATCCTCTCTCCCCGCCGCCGTGGCTGTCGCAGCCGGCGCTTCGCAGCCAGCCAGGCATATTCGTGCCGCTCGGCGGCTCAAGGGCTGCGGGCTAAGAATTAAAAAAAAAAAAAAACCAACAACAAAAAAACCCCAACAAACCAAACCACCACCAATCCTAAAAAAACAGAATTAAATAATATTAAAAAAAAAGGCGGGGGGGGGGGGGGAGAAGCCAACGATATCCCGGGGAAACCCCCCCCAAATCACCGACCGGCGCCGCGCTTGGCTGTGCGCCAGGCAGGCTACCCCCGTGCGCATCGATCAGCCCCGCCGGCGGCGGGGGGGCCGCTGCCCGGGGCCCCGGGGCCCGGCACAATGGCCGGAGCGGCGGCGGCGGCGGGACAATAGCCCACCCCACACCCGCCGCGGCGGCCCGGGGGGCACGGGGGGACCGGGAGGACGAGAAGCAGAACGATACCGACCCGGCAGGGCGTGTTGTGCGCACGATCGCTTTAAATAAAAGGACCCACAAAGACCTCGGCGGTGTATAATGTGACAGGCAAACGCAACATGGTGATGATGACTTGGGGGAAGAGGGAGGAAGGAGCCAACTGTGGCTGCGGCTCCCCCTGTGCCTCTCGCTCCCGGAGCGGGCTGCAGCGGCCGACATAGAACAAGGAAGACAATTCTCTACTAACCGTGGTTTTGACTGGCACGTACAGCACTTGCTTCCCTCCTCCAGCACCACCACTGACCTCGTCCGAGTTGCCGAGCTGGAAGCCTTTAGATTTGACCCAGAATTTGAATTTGGCATTATCCGTGGAGCTCGACTCGGAGCCGTTCAGGAGCTGGACGATCCGGTCGTATTTTTTACGGGTCACCGTCTTGGTTTTTCCTGAGTCCCCGTAAGTCCTGAGACACCAGTCTTGAAACTGGCGGTACATGTCCCGGTCGCTGCTCTCCATAATCTCCTAGTACACACACGCACACATGCACACGCCGGGGCGCACACACGCACACACACACGCACACACACAGACACGCACACGCCGCCCCGCAGCGGGCCGGGGTGCGGGGCCGGGCCGCCCCGCCGCACTTTGCACCTGTTCACCCAGCGCTCATGAAAAATGCATCCACCTCCGAGCCGGAGCGAAGGAGGTCCCGGTGCAGGCAGATCCCAGCGGATTTTTTTGTTGTTGTTGTGGTGGTTGTTGGTGGTGGTGGTTCGGGGGGGGTGGGGGGGCCGGGAGGGGGATGGGTGAGGGGGGGCAGCAATCAGTTGAATAGTGTGGCAATGTTCTCCTTCATTATTATTATTTTTTTTCCACAGGAGGCAAAACGGGTCTGGTGGAGTCTCCTCTTATCCTTCCACTACGTGATCAGTCTTTTTAATAATTGTGCAAGGCAGGACTATCCCACTGGCTCCAGCAGCGCCTTACTCGGCGAGGGTTCGGGTGGATAAATAATTAAAATCCTATCCCTCGGCTTAGCGAAGAGAAAAGAAAATATTGACTCGGATCCTTCTTCTTTTCCGTACATCAGCTGCACCCGAATTCACCCTGGATAGTACAGGTGAAGGCAAGAAAAAGAAAAAAAAACAAAAAAGGTGGGGGGAAGAAGAAAAAAAAGCCCACCCTCCTCCGCCCCGGCAGCTCTCGGCTGCCTTCTGGCAAGGCTTTCTGTCTGTCCTGGCGGGCTGTGCCTCTCCCTAAAGCCGCCTCGCCGCGCAGGATGGAGGAAGCACTGAAGGGCAAACTGGTCTCTTTGCTCCCCCTTTATTCCAGGGCTGGGCGGCTTTGCTTTAGGTATCCCCGCTCCGGGCATGAAGGTACTGGAAAGAAAGAAAGTTCTTACCTGCCATTTTCTAAGCCTAATACATCCGATCAGCGTTTTAAGTACGTATTTTTAAATTAAAAAAAAAATAAATAATGGTCTGTGAGCATTTCACTTCCTCATATTCAGTCCCACTGAATTTCAGATGCCCTTTTAGGAATTTTCCTCTATTTACTTGGCAATCCCAGCAGATGGAGGAGGAAAAAAAAAAAAAAAGAAAAAAATACCACCAACCAACACCAAAACCAAACCAGGTATTTACGAGATAGGCTCGGATATTGGACCAGAGGAGAGAGAGATCAGTCCCAGGAGGATGTTGGTAAAGGAAAGGAGGCGGCTCTCGGTTGTTCTGCCAGTGTGATGATGGTGCTCACACATGTAGGACTGCTCGGGTGCGGGGTATCCTTTGGTCTCTGGGCTAAACTGGCTACAAGGCATTCAAGTAAGTTTGCGTGCGGATGCTGAGCAAAACCCCTTTTTTTAAAGGGGGGAGAAGAAGAAGAAGAAGGCAATCTTCATTTCTTGCCCCCTCCCTTTGCCACAGTTTCAGCTCACGCCGGAGATTTCCGCGCTCTCCCCGGTGTCCCCCGCCGCGCCAAGCAGGACACCCCCTCCGCGGGGGGAAGGCGCCGCGGCGGCGCTCCCTCTCGTCGCCTCTCCGCGGCCGCGCCCGCCCACGCCTCCGCCATCCAGCGCCCGGCTCCGCGCCCCCGCCCGCAGCCGGCACCTCCGCGGCTGGGGCACGCGTCCCACCCGGGCCCGGCGGCGGGTTCCGTGCCGGGGGCCGCGCGCCGCCCTGCCGCTCTGCTCCGCTCCGCTGCGCCGCTCCCCGCGCCGCGCTGCGCTCCGCTCCGCGGCGGGCTGGCGGCGGCGGCGCACCGGGCCGGGCCCAGCGCCGCTCCGCGCCCCCCCCGCGCCCTGATTGGCCGCCGGGACAAAAGTTTCTGTGGCGACGGCGGCGCGGCGCGGTGACGGGCAGCGCTGTCCCATGTCGGGATGGCGCGCGCGGCGCCCCCGCCTCCGCGGGCGCGGCTGGGCGCGGGGGCCGGCGCGGAGCCGGGCGCGGGCCGTGGGGGGGGGCGCGGGGGGAGAGGCGAGGGCAGCGTTTCCATGGCGATGTCGCCGGGCGCAGCACCCCCCCCCTCTCGCGCGCCGACGGAGGGAGCGGATCAGCTGACACACCATTAGCTTAGGACCTAATTATTGCTTATTGGAGCAAGAAACGCGCGCAGGGCCGCGGCGGGGGGCTGGCGGCCTCCGCGCCCCCGGCGGAAACCCCCGCGCACCGCTCCCCCCCTCCCCGGCCGCCGGCCCGCGCACGCCGCAGCCGCCGGCGGAGCGGGGGCGGAGCGGCGGCACCGCGCACTTTGCGCCGCACCGGCCGGCGGGGCCGCGGGGTCCCTGCGCGGTCCCTGCCGCGACACGTGGCCGCCGCCGGGCCGGGCTTTCCGTTGGAAACGGGCAGCGGAGCCCCTCCGCGGTGGCTGCCTCCCCCGCGGCCCGGCCCCCGCCCGGCGGCGCGGAGGCGCCGCGCTTCCCCCCGCCGGCGCTCCCCGCATCTCCCGTCGCCTCCGGGACCCTCCGCGCAGCCCGGCTCGGCGGAGCGCCGTGCGGCCCGGCGGGCGGGGGTCTCGGCCGGCGGCGGTGCATCCCGGGCGGCGGCGGGCACCGCGCCGCGCTCCCCGGTAGCCAGCGGCCGCCCCGCGGCTCGGCGCTGGCCCTGCGGCTGCGGGGTGCGGGAGGAGGCCGAGCGCCTGCGGACCCCAGGCCCCTGCCCTGCCTCCGCAGCTGCGCGGACGCCAAGCGGGGCGCGGGGTCCCCGCAGAAGCCCAGCCGGTCCTGGCTTTCCAGCCGCTGGGGCCTGCAAGGAGCCGGCGCGGAGGCAGCCGTGGGTTCTCCTGCCCACGCTCGGGCAGCGGCCAGCACCCTCCGCCTTCACCACCTTCCCCCCCGCGGGAAAAGGCCGCCGGGGGCTGCGGCACCCGCAAAGCTGTTCACGCCGAGCCTGGATTTCCAGTGGAGAAGGGGAAAGGTGCTGGGCGAGGGGCACAGGCCCTCCCTCACACGCCCCAGCCCGACCAGGCTGCTCCGCCGGGCCCGCCCCGCCGCGGGCACCTCACCCCGGCCTCCATCCCCCGCCCGGAGCGCACCATCGCCGCTCCGCGCCGCTCCGCTCGCCCTCCCCCCGGCCGTGTGGCTGCCCTTCTGTTTTGTGTCTAGAAACACCGACGCAGACACAGGCGAAGCCAGGAGAAGACTTGTTTAAAAGCAGCGCGCCGAAGGATGTTTGTGTTGCCAAAACCTTTCCTGGCATCTGTAAAATCTGAGAGGACAAGCTGGCACAATGGGTGGAGAAAAGGAGGGCTGAAGAGATAACCCGAGGAGGCCCGAGACTTTTTGTTGGCCGCAGGGCCCGTAAATTATCTTGGCAGCCCCATTTTAGTGTTGGAGGAGCACAGGACTCCCGTCCATCACAGGATCTGGAGGAGAGGCAGTAACAAAGGAACTGCTGTGCAGGAGGGAAACGAGGGGAACTTTGCTGAACCCTCACCCAGCAGGCTTTGTAAGATGTAACATCACTTTAACATGCCATTATATCTACATTTAGAAAGAGGGTCATAACATAGATTGGGCTGCACTGCTAAACATTTCTGTCAGATAATTGTTCTCAAACCAGCCTCCCGCTGAGGGTCTCAGTAACTTCTGTATCACACTGATACCGTGCTCTGCCTGAATCCAAAGTAAGCTCACAAAGCAAGGAGGGGAGAGGAAGACGTGACGCAGCCAGGAGTGGTGATCCAGACAGTTATAGCATGGATGAGCAAAATGCTTGAAATAAGCAGGAGTGCTTTAGTATATCAAAATAATTCCGTATCCAGGAGTAGCGCTTTGGATCATGTAAAGAGCCATATGCCTTCTCAGCAGAGACAGATTCCTAAATTCAGTCGAGTTTGGACCATGCCTTAAAAAAACCAGAAATATCCGTTATTTTTTTCAAACTGTTTAATGGCAGGAGAGAGAACAAACAAAAGCAGATGAAAACCAACTGTGGTGTGGAGTGGGAATGGGGAGTAGAAACTAGTGCAATATTTAACTCAGCTGGATTTGTTTCTTTGTTTTACAGTTAGGAATTTTGATTCACGTCAGTGAGAGGTATGGATGTTTTCTTACTGCTTCCATTAGTCCCTTGGCCAGAAGTCCTAGGAGCATCCTGGAACCCCACCATGCCAGGCAATAGGTCAGCAGAGGACACAAAACCAATGCTTACTGTAAAGAATTGGTGGTGTAAATAAGGTCAATTGCATGGTACATGACTTCACTTTTATATAAATACACATTGTATAATATATTTGCATAACCTATACTCATTACATATGTTCATATATATATATATATGGACATAGTAATTCCAACAGAATTTACGTGATGGGTTTAGAATGCAGATTTTTAATCTCCAATTTTTTTAATCACCTGAGACCCTGAAATTAGTACTGTAAGATTATATTTAAAGAAGGAAAATTACACGAGGTTTGGGTCACCGTTCTGTTTTTTTGGTATCAGAATTAACAGCGTTTTATAACACAGACTGGAATCTCCATCCAACGAAAAGGGCTTGCACAGACCCTCCTTCTGTCAAGACTTCCAGTGACACCCCATTACTCAGATGCACTTGAAGAAACTCCCTTAGCATCCTTGGGGAGAGGGGCTGTGTCAGTCCTTCAATGCCGTGGAGTGAGACTCTTCTATGTTCTGCAGAACTCGCTTGCCTTTGTCAGAAAATGAAAGTTTCTACCCTCTGGTTTGGAGACAGCCTTCCTATGGCAAATCTGTGCCTTGCTGGATTGTTTGCTCTGCAGCCAGCCCGAAACGATACAACACCAACAGATGTGTGAACTTTTCCATTCAGTATAACGAAGTGTTAGTTGCAAAACAGAGTTTTGGCGATTTAAATTGCTTCATGTGCACCAGGCTGTGAAAGAGGTTTAAAATAAATCATGAATAAGTTATAAATATTGTATTTTTGGAATTATCAGCTCTAATAACTCCACTGGCAATAGAAAGTGAAGACTTGGGCAGAATGGGGCCTGATGTCTCTCATTAGAATTACCAGTGTTTCTAGATGAAATTATGCACTGTGGTGACATAGCACTGAGTCCATAGAAGAAGCTGAGAAGACACTTCCAAGTTTTTAAAACTTGCTGAAAAAAAGAGGCAGCTTTTGGCTGAAACCTATCATCCAAATTCTACCAGAGAGGAGTGTTTAAAAAATGTGCACCGTATTTCAGCGCAGTGCTTGATGTGGAGTTATTGGATGATTAAGGGTAGCTTTTGAGGGTAAGAATTTTATGTCTCTTGGCTTTTTTGTTCACCAACATAGCTAGAAAAATTATTTGACGCTTCTAACTGGCCATGTCTGTGAGTTATGATGGAAGGTCCTCTTTCTGTGCAAACTGAAAATCATCCTTACCAAACTGAGTGAAGACATGCTGCGGGATAAAGAAATTACAACTACAAATTATTTACTTTAAACTGTGTACCTGCTAGCACTTTCCCTCTCTTCTGGAGAGAATTTCAGTGGAAGTCTGTTGTGTCCTTTACAGCCCAGTGATGGCAGCAACAATGAGCACAGCCAGCCCTAACGCCTGTAGAAGCAGAAGTTGGTGCTCATGCACTGCGTGGGCTTGTCTGTGCTGTCTTCCTTTCGTTTCAGGTACATGAAAAAATCCCCTGAGCAGCTGGATAATCAGTCACCTCATTACATTCGGGGAGGTAGGACTTGGCTGTGACACAGCTTCCATGAGTAGAAAATAGTCACTGTTCCACCTACTAATATTACTGGCAAAGAACCACTCTAGAAAGTTGTTCTTAAGGATGAATCCAAGGTGTTTGCTGCTTAGAAGATCAGAAACTAGAGAGGTGGATAGTTGGTGGTACTAATGTATGAAAAATGCAAGCAAATGAATGTTCCTGGGTTTTGATTTATCTACTGAGCTATCATGAAGCAAAGCCTGAACTATTAATTGTTGCTCAAGATAAAGGTTTCCTACTAATTCTCTGCTGTTTCCAGTTTCCTACGAATTCTTTATTGTTTCCAATTAAAATATTCTCCTCTATTTTTTGCAGTAGGTTTTGGTCAGTTACTGCTGAGTTTGGAAAGTTAGAGGAGGTAGACCAAGGCAATGACTTGGAGATGGATTATAAGAACGTACTAGATTGCTAAATCTTGGGGGGAAAGAGGCTGTATGTTCCTGGGTTTATAAAGGAACAAGAGAAGGGTACCATAATTCTGGTTAGGATCTTTTCACATAGAGTGATGTTGATGATGCTGATGAGAATAATATCGGGATATGTTCCATCTTTGCCTTGTAACGATCTTGTTAGGAGACATTTGGAATCTCTTATGGAAAATACTCAAACTCACTTTCCCTTACTGCAGTTTGAAAAATTCAGACTCTGCTTCATTCTACAAAGCTGCTTTGCTTTAAGTAGCAGTTCTGCAAAGCATAACTTCACATATTTCTTTTACTTTATGCTTTATTACTGAGAATATTTGCATGGAAACAAGATCTTTGTTTAAAAGTTCCTGCTTCTTATTCATCACAGCTCGTTGGGTTGGAAGCAATTACAGTACCCTCTACGGAAGGCTCCGATCCCTTCAGAGCAGGAAAATATAAGCAGTAATAGACAAACTTTTAAGAATGTAGGCTATTGTTTTCATGCAAATTTCCTCATTTCCTTAGTAATGAAGAAAGGAAAAGGGAGTAAATATGTGACATAGTGGGGGGAAAAAAAGAATGTTTCAAATGTGTTAAGGTTTGTATATGGGCATCAAACATTTTTTAATGTTATAATGGTGCCTTACATTCAACTTTGCTTGCTTTTATCCTAAAGGAGAAGGTGTGCACAAAGGATTTTTTTTTGTAGGATTTTTTATTCCTTCTATTTGTAATGTGTCTTTCTCAGCTACAGCAACATTAATATAAACCAGCTACTGGAGTATCACCCAGTGTGTTGTCTAAACCAAGCCAGGACTAATAAGGCAGTGCTGAAAATGCTAGCAACCTATCTCTGATAGCATTCTCAACCTTGTTGCCATGGAGGAAGATGTGATAACTGGAAATTTTCCCAGAAAGTTCCAGGTATGACTCTACAGCCATCATGTCAGGCATTACCAGACAAAGCCAACAGTGGAACAGCTGGCATTGTCCTCCTTACAACAGGAGGAAGTTGTGGAGGAAGAAAAAAAGAATTACTTGGTCTGAAATATTCAGCAAAATACAACATTAATCCCTTCCTGGTGTAAAATACCATCCAAATTTTACTTTTGCATCAGCAGCATGGGGTCCTCCTGCCACTTCACAACATTAAAGAGATAGCTAGCTGAAGACCAAAACAGAAGAAATGGGTGTCACCTCTCATTGCAGATATTCCTTCCTTCACTATTTTATGGATTTCAGCTCCTTAACCTAATTGATCTTGCTTCACAGGTGAAATTTGCTTAAAGTACTTCCCAAATTCTTGCCACTGTTGTTTTACTATAAGCTAGCCATGCTCTTTAAATGAAAATACTGTGCACATTTTGTGTTTATATGTGTAGGGTCCCAGAACGGTCACTAAAATATACCCTTTCAGAAACTGATGTTACTGGTAGCTTTTGACTTGGTAACATTTATGTGCCGTTTCAATGTCCTGAATAAAGTTATCATCAAAACACCGAGTCAGTACCATTAGCATCAACTTTAAGCAGCAGAACAATATAAATAGTATCTGCCTGCATGTGACTTTCCCCTGCTCCCCAAGTGCAGCTTATCTATTGCACACTCCTTACGCTTGTCTCTCTGTTCCTGTTAAACTACTGAATAAATTCTACTCAGTATAACCCCATTCCAAACAACAACAAAAAAGATCATTATTTTTAAAAAGTGAACATAACTGAACTGATTAAATAAAACAAATTCTCAGAACAACTGGGGATTTACAAATAGAAGTGGGGTGCAGATCTCCATGAATTTATGGCAAGTAAAATTGGTTCAGACCCAAGTGGGTTTGGTTTGGTTTGGTTTGGTTTGGTTTGGTTTGGTTTGGTTTGGTTTGGTTTGGTTTGGTTTGGTTTGGTTTGGTTTGGTTTGGTTTGGTTTGGTTTGGTTTGGAGGGTTCTACTGGTTGTTTGGGTTGGTTGGTTTGTTTGTTGGTCTGCTACTCTGTGTGTGCTCTGCCTGACTGGGTTACCCCTCATCCCTCAGGAGTCAGGAGAGGACCTCTGACTAAGGATGGTCCTGCCATGTGTAGGGCAGTGGAGCATTGCCACAAATCAATTAGGTAGAGGATTTTGAGGCATAATGTGTAGAAAACGCCCAGCATAGGGACTCGGACATAGTTGTCATTGTGTCCTGCAGGTCTCCCGCCTTAGCAATGCAGGCCTGGAGCAGACCTTCTGACAGGTCCCACTTACTGTAAGTACAGTGTAACAGTTAGTCAAGGATAGTCTACAAAACACCTATTCTGTATTTCCCCCACTCTCCAGGGCTCTCCCAATCCTTTATGTCAATCTGGAAACATTCAGAAAGAAAAGAAAATTCACAATAGTTTGCAACAACAGGGAAATAGTTGTGGCACTCTGATTTCTAACCAGCTATGCCCTACCACAAGCAGTGCAGCAAGGAGGCACTAAGTGTGAAAGATGACAGCACTCAGGAATTAAATGAGGTATGAGCCCAGGTCTGCCCCTTTGTGCTCTGTCTCTGGAGATCTGCCAGAATCACGGCATTTATCTATACCAAAACCTTGCGGGTTGTTTGCTGTTAGAAGCAGGTTTATTTAGACCTCAGCATGCCTGTGTGTTTCCTTAATCCCACATTCCTGTTACTCAGAACAAAAGCGACAATTAGAGTCTTATGATGGTGAAGTTTAAGATGGAGCCATACATCACTGTGACCACTCTGCCCACGCACCCTCTTGACACTGCCCCTCACTCTCAGCTGGGGTGTGGATAGAGAGGTGGAGATAGAGCACAAGGCAGCAAAAATGCCTGCTTTGTTTCAGGAAGGACTTCTTTTAAGCAGTGGCATTTCTCCAGCTGCTGTCCCCAACCGTTTAGTGACCACGTTCCAGGATATAAAGCAATGCAAAAGTGGCTTTAAGAAAAGTGATCCTGGTACCTTAACTTTTGGATGCTTACAAATCTCCAAGGTACCTCTGAGGCACGTCCATTGCTGCTAAAGCCTGAGGGATTCACCTGAACCAGCATGTTTGCTGATATAATTTTGGTTTCTCTCTTCCAAGAAGGAAAAGACCATCTGAAAAAAACAGCCCATTAGATAATGCTGGAAGGCTCTGAAACACAAAAAAATGCTTAGTGAGGAACCTCGGTAGTGACAGCAGTACGCCTGAAAGGTGAAGAATTGCATGAATATTTGTATTTATGACCACTAGCTTATAGAGAACAATGCTGCCTTAGCAAAGTCCTCACTTTGTTTAACACATACAGAACTTTGCAGCATTAAGCTCTGTATATTTTCATACATTTTGGATTGAACTTTGCATAATGGTTCTTACGAAAGAAAGTAAAACTGGAGCTCTTTGTACTTCCCATAGCCATTTTTTGAACCAGAGGTGTACTTTGTTTTCTGGAATTGATATTCCCATTCAAACAAATATGTGATAAAAAATGTGTTCATGTGTGAAAAAGCCATATGCAGTGTTGAAATTCTGTCCAACTTGTTATACAGATACTACATGCTAGAGAAATTATGACTCAGTAGGGGAATTTTACTCATCATGTAATGCGCTGAACTTTATAAGCAACACCTCGCCTTCACTGCTCTTAGTACTGCCAGAGGCCAGGGAGGTAGAGATGTGCATGGCAATACACAGGGTAGCTTAGGAACCTATTCTACTGTTTCTGCTGTGGTTTGAGGGTTTTTGGGTGGGTTTCTTTGTGGTGTGGGGGGTTTTGGGGTGTGTGTGTTTGGGTTTTTTTTTAAGATACATACTCTCTATGTAAGATCAATTACTGCTGTGCTACTTCCAGCCTCTGATAGGAAGGAAAAAGCCATTTTGGCCTTTGTCTCCAAATCTGCAGTTCTCCCTGCTCTGTAATCACCCACTCAATTGTTGTACTTAGCATGGGCAGAAAGCTACCTGTTGGCATATTAGTGATGTTCTATTTTGTGCATTCATTTTGCTGATTAATCAGAGGAAACAGAAAAAACATAGGCTAGACCAAAACTTGTCCATCATATATTAGCTTACGCTGGCTGGCCCAATTGTTCACCTTACTTTTTTCTATTGTCTTTATTGACACATCTGAATTCATGAAAGAGTTGATTCCTTAGCCCATCACTTGATACAGGCCTCTGAGAATGAATTAGAATACAATAAATTAATCTGTAGATGCAGTATCCCTAGAAAACAAACAGCAAGTTTGCAAATGTACTGCAGGAAGTAATCGTGGTGAGTTGAAGGGAAACTATATCACTTCTGTTCTCAAAACCTTCCCAAAGCACAGGTTCAACACAAGAAGTTCTCTCATCAGCCCATTTTAAAGGGTGAGCTTGAAATAAAGGATAACTACAGGTGAAAGACCTTTCCAGATATTGCTCTGTCTGTATTGCTCTAGTATTGCTGAGTCTCCTGGCCATGGTAGGTACCATTCCCAAACAGGAAAGAAGACACATCCAAAAAGACCATGTGGAGTGTTGTAGAAAAATCCCAGTATCTTAAATTCTGCCTGGGGAACAAAACAATGGCCACAGATCTTTGAGTACACGTTAAGGGGGTTGCTGCATTTTTTGCTCCATGTCTGAGTTTAAACATACACTTTAGTGACTCTAGAGAAGCAGCTATGTGCCTCCCTTCTTCAAAGAAGTCCATTTCTCTGTTGCACACAACTCTGCCAGATCAGCCCCATTTCAGATGGAGCATAACTATGCTTAGGATCTCTAGGCTCATGTTGGGGCTCGACATGTATGTTTATTGTACTGGGGTCTCATCCATACAAGTAAAGGTTCTCTTAAAAAAAAAGGTAATCAAAAGTAATGGTGAATAATTTGCTAAATGTAAATTTTCAATCCCAGGGTGTGAATCAAAGGATCAATGCACCGTATCTGCTGCAGGATTTCTCAAAGTAAAGCTGTGTTGCCTCTGTATTGGCAGAAGTGTGGTGGGGACTGAAGCAGCGTTCTCTGCCGGGGTCCACCATGAGGGACTGGTGGCCAACAGAGAGAGGTTTGGAGAAGGGCTACAAGAGAGGAAGGGATGTCTTTCAGAGAGAGGCTTGAGTAGATCCATCTATTTAACTTAACAAAGACAAGGTTAAGGGTTCGTTATAATTTATAAATTTCCCATCTCCCTGTAGAAGTAGCATAGAAGAGTAGAAATTTGATAATATATGGCATTTCAGTCGAGTGGAAAAAAGTCTGACAAGAACCAGTGAAATTTGAAACTGGACATATTTTAACATGGAAGGTAATTAATTATTAGAACAATTTACAAAGGGTTGTAATGGATTCTCCATCACTAGACATTTTGAAGTTGAAAATGATTGATTTTCTCAGAGAAACGCTCTTGTTCCTACAGGAGTTAATTCAAGAAAGTCCAGTAACCTGTGTAATACTGGGGAAAAAATAATGATTGTAAATCGGCTTTCCAGCTTTGTTATCTATACACTTGTACCAAATTGCTAATGCATAGCTGCCTGTGTCCTGTACTCTCCTACTGCAACTAGTAAGTATGATTCAAACATTTTTCCATTTATTCACATTTGCTTGGGAAATTTACAGTGAAAGACTGCAACATAAACTACAAACTTGCTGTTCAGGTGAGACCTTCTGTCTGGCATATGGATTCAAAGATTTTAAGGCTGGTGAACTCCTAATCATCATCTATCCTGAGTACATCCAGCACAGAGCATCACCATTCCTCTACTACTTGAGGAGCTGACATCTAATTGACGGCAAATGTTTCCAAAAGGCATGTGAGTTACAGTTCGCCAAGGGAGTGCAGGGGGAAGCAGGATGCCCCACTCCTTATCCCTCTCAGTGGAATGTGAGCTCCTGATTTTTCCAGGCTCTTTTGTAAATTACACCCCAGACCAAATTTAAAGAATTAGGTCCTGCTGCTGCTGAAGCCAGCAGACACCTTGACTTGGATTTCAGTGAATTCCACTGGATGAGCTAAAATGATGCTGCATTTGCCACACTGAAAATATCCAAATCACATCAGTTAATAATCCTCTGTGGATTTTGTTATGCAGAACTAAATGTAAAGTAAGACACCACTGGACCTCTCTGAACAGGACCTCTCTGTTCCTGATCACCATTCACTGAGGTGTATGAAATAAGGAAAGGTCTACTTTAAAATAGACAGAGAATTTTTTGTTTCAATACTTGTCAAAGATTTTCCCAGCTACTGCATCGAACTGTACTGTCTAAATCCAGCAGATTGTCTGTCTCTGAGCAGAGCTCAATGCAAGTGTTACTTGACCTAGAAAATTACTGCTCCCAAGGAAAAGGAGAACCCTTCTGATGTTTTGGTAGTAAGTCATGGAGACCAACTATACAGAGAACTGCAAATAAATATTACTTCAAAGTGTAGCTCTGGGCAGTTCTGTATAGTTCATCTGAAGCCATTACAACATACACAGCTATATAAAAGAGTCAAGATAGAGGAGGGAGGGTCTTTTATTACAGCTGGAAAAATTAATGTAACAGTTGTTCTAATCAAAGAGGTTAGTTACTTCTTCCTGCTAACTTTGTGTCTTTGAACTGCCACAGCTACAACGCTACCACTCATTCTCCATAAACAGTATTGTTAATAGAACTGATTTTACATACAGCACAGAATACTTGAGAAACAAACCAAAACCAATGATCATACACAGTAAAATATGCACTTTAAAGCATAGGTGAGAAAACCAATTGTTAGATATTCTCACTGGTTTGTTTGTTGTTTGTTTGTTAGCAAAATGAAATGACAAATTTGTTTCTAAAAATAATGCCCTTTCCCCCCACATTAGGTCTGGATAGAAACAGCAATAAAAATAATTAAAAGAATCAGCAGGTTGAACTATTCATGTGAGTTACTTACTTCACAGAATGTATACTTCTATGAATTTTATCCATGATCGAGTTGTGTTTATTTGCTGTAATCATGCGCCATCTCTTTCTGAAGGATCAACTCATAACTCATGATAAACATTCATATCAAGGTTAACAAAGACAATTTTAAAAAAAAGTACTTAATTTTAACCAAACAGAAGGTAAGGGAAGAAGAGTTAGAGACAGCATGTTACAGTTTTTTTCTGCACAGGTTAGGTGGCAGCAGCACTGTAACAGAAAACAAAACTATTCCCCTCTCCCACCTTCCTTTCTGAAGACCAAAACACTCACTCTTTTACTAAATGACCGTAATGTAGAGCTACACTTGGACTAGCATGCTAAACACCTGAATGAGACTCAGCTTGCAGAGGGTATGAATGATTCAGATATGAGTGATCTGACTGCCGCTGATGTGCATTAACAGCAGAGATTAGTCAGTCAGCTCTATGTGAGTGTTCAGGTGGCAAAATGAGCAATAAGTGGCAATATATTGTAAAGCATTAGAGATTTTTGGAGGATGAGGGAAAAGGAGGGGAAATTGCTGCTATCTGCAGTGCAATTTAACAGGTTACAGCAACTTTGGAAGAATAAAAATGCACTCAGAACCTCACTTATTTGCAATATTGGGTCAATTAGGTGATTATAGAGTGAGCCCAGATCAGGGTGCTATTTGGGCAGTTCCTGCTTTGGACATGACATCCTATGTAATTTAGCTCAGGACATCTACAATGACCTGATTTTTCTATTTCCTCAGCTGAATTTGTTTTATAGCAATCACTAAATATTTAGTCAGAAATTTTGCTAATAGCAAGGAACAATCGTCCCTTTGAGAAGGGTGCTCAATGCTGTGAGTGCAGTCTGGACGTTGAAGATAAACTCACTCAGAACCCTGCAGTGAGTGGAAAAACCCATCGATGCAGGCCAATACTGACAGATCCCTGCTAGGCTGGACTCTGGCACTGCTAACACTTAACTGCCTCATATTTAACTTTTTAAAACAGCTTTTTATGTTGGAATTTTGCAATCAACCCCCCAACCCCAGAAGCTTGCTCAGTTTCTAATGTGAATCACTGTTGCTAGACAAACCTACACTTTAGGCTTATTGATACCATGTGAGAAGTGCACTGGGCATCAGGGATTTGCCTATTCTGAGACCTCCACCCCCACTATTGTACCTGCTTTGGGAACTGGATTGCTGCTAGCAAATATGGGTAAAAATCATTTATTGTTCAGTGAAATTTCTCAGGGGAATGCTATGCCTAGCTGCTTTACACAAGCTCTGAAAAAAGCATTTTGAAATTACACAGCAATAAGATGTAAAAATCACCACGTTTAGTTTGCACCTTGAGCCTACGCACAGGGCCAAATCTAAGGGCATGTCTACCAGGTGGTCCCTGAGGCATCAGGATGGCTGAGGCTGCCTGCTCTTAGCAGCAGCTTCTAAGAGCCCACAGTAGGATAAATGACTCTGTGTCCCTATCATGAGGTTTTTGACAGGGGATCCATCATGGAATAATATGGGACATCTTTTCCAGATTTCTCAATAAATGACATTACCAAATATATTGGCATGTACTCTTTGAAGATCTTGCTGTAAAGGAGGGAGGTTTTAATGAGCAGGCAGCATAAAGTCAGGCCACTTTCTTCTGGGGTTTTGTATAATTGCTGCCAGCTTCAGCAAGAGATGGGTGTAAAGAGCCTGGTGCTGGAGAGCCACATGTTCGTCCCCTGCAGCTTCCCTGCTGAACAAGGCAGAGAGGCAGGGATGCACCTTCCCTGAGAGGGAGGCAGGTCACACACTGCTGCCCACAACCTGCTGGAAAACCTTCTGCAGAGCACGCAGGCGCTGCCGCTCCCTCCCCAAGGCTGGTGACATGTCATTCCCCATCCCAAGGCCGGTGAAGTGTTAACACAGCATTTCCAACCCAGAGATCAGGCCCTCCGGAGACCAGGCAAATCTGCGAAGATACAGGATAGCAGAGCAGAAGAGCAGAGGGGCAAGAAGAAATCTCTCCCGTAGTTCGCCGCTTTGCAGGGACAGAGGTGGGGCTGGGGGCGAAGCAGCAGGGGGATAGCGCCTGGCTGTTGCATGCTTCACCGTTCCTGTCCTTGTCCCACGTTCCCACTTTTTTCTACTTTTCAGTACACCTCCAAATATTTGTTTTGTGAATAACAACAAATATACAGTTATATTTATCTGCAGAAGTGTTTACTTTAGAAGCCCAAACTGAGAATGGAAAACTTCAAAACCTTTAACTTGCCCATTTCTAAAGGTAACTATTTTCAAACAAATTACTTCCTTGAAAGAGACAGTTTCTTGGTGACAATAATGCTGTCATATAGGAGGGCATGTAGTTTTACAACTCAGGCACAAGTGGAAGCATTTCTTGTACTGCTCAAACCAAAATACTTTCATAGTTTTTAAGAAGGAAGAAGGCACTTTCCCATCTAACCCATTGTTCTGCCTAACACAGGTCACACAATTTCATCTGATTTCTTAGCAACCTGTGACTCTTAAAGTATGTGCTTAGGAAGATGGGAATTTTTCACACATCTAAAAAAATAATTCATTAGGTTACATGTGAGATGGGGCTTTCAGGTGGTGGGTTTAGCCTCTACCTGTAATCAGTCAGCTGTCTCCCAGCTGATGAGATAAGGCTAACAAGGAGCTTACTTAAGGGAGGCAGTCCCTGGAGCTGAAGAGCCTGGGTCATGTTAAGGATAAGGCTGTGTTATGTAAAATTGGGTGATTTGCCTGTTATCTAGGTGATGGTAAAGAGCTGGAAGGAGTCAGGTGGTAAGATTTGGCTTACCTATTATACCTGCCTTTGAATTATGCTTGTGATTGATTCAGTCCTTTCAGGAAGAGTCTCAGAAAGCATTGCCTGTATTCAGCTCAGCTAGCCAGTCTGCCAGCCTGCTCAAGGGAAGCAGAGGACTGAGGAGATGCTTGCTGAGTTCAGCTGATGTGAAGGTGGTTTTACTACAGTAAGCCTTGCTGACCTATGCGAGAGATTTGTTTGTGGTCTGTGTCCATTTTCTTTTAATGACTATAGATGTTATTTCATAGAGTATTTTATCTGTATTTTTGTCCTTAACTATGTTGCAACTGTAAACCCTAATAAGGAATGTGGAGAGTTTACCACCATGCAATGCAGAGCTCTGTATAGTATGGGCAATGCCTAAAAGCAGAGTGTGTGTTAACCTCTTTTGTAGGAGTTCCTCCCTAGCTCACTAGTGGAGGCATCTGCACTGTCAGGGGCTTCAAATCTTGCTAGAACTTCCCTTAAAGCCTTGCAGTACCAGGTGCTGTACACAAATTGGTTTGGTAGCTTCCTCCAACCAAGTTCTTACCATCTGTCATTGCAATGCTCAAATGGGTCTCTTAATCTGGCAGCATGAATGCTCAAATCTATAGAGAGGCTTATGCAGACACACTCCCTCTTTGTAGTTCAGGCAAAGATCCAAAAAAAAAAACCAACCAAACCAAAAACCAAAACAACCACCACCAAAAAAACCTTGGGTACTAGGGTGTAAATCAAGCAGAACTTAAGACACAAAACCACTCTGGCATCTTTTATTTGCCGTCAAAACCCTTCTGTGGTGTGTATGCTTTTAGTACTGTGGTTCTTTCTCATAGTTGAAGGTTAAACAACGCCTGGAGGCCGGCTCCCTTCCCCGAGAACGAGTGCCTGCGCTACACTAGATGGCACTGCTTAATACTCGCGTTCTCCTCTTGCCTCTGCTGCGTCCGCTCCCTGGATCTGGAGCATCCTGTACCTGCAGGTTCATCAGACGTTAACCAGTGCGCTGTGGTCGCTGGTGATGGGATCACCTGCAGGACAGGTATTCAGAGTAGTCATGTGGCAGGGCGGTAGGAACGGTCATCAGAAACGTACTGAGTTTGTCTCTTTAACCTAATAAATGGGTAAAGCAGGGCTTTTTAGAGATTGAACACTTAAGACTGAGTTCTGATGTTATCTTTAACTGTTGCTAGCATCCCCCATCTCCTTTCTCTCATGACTGGAACAAAAGGCATTGATAGAATTGCTGCAGACATTAGTCATTTTACAAAGTGAGAAATCTGAGTGGTAATACAGCTGTTAGATACTGATCAATAAATATGGGGGGAGGATAAGCTATAGAGTAGCAAATCTCTGCTCTCATCAATAGCCTATAGATTTGGCAGTAAACAACCAGGCTTCTGCTTCCAGAATAGCATCCAGCTAATTCAACAGCTTGATTCTTGCAAGGACGGTCTGATCAAAATTTAGGAATGCTGTTGAAAAATCCCGTGTTGTGCCCTTCTCTTGCTAATAGATAGCTGAATACATCTAAAACATGAAAGCATAGAGGTCTCATGAGTATTTTATGTACTTTTGGAAATAATGAAATGTATGCTTACAAAAGTCAAACATCAAATTTCATGACTAGTGTATAGCTTTTGCAGAACTTCAAAATCTGTTGTAAAAGCAGTTATTAGTTGAAGTACTGTTCTCCTCCAAGAGTAAGGAGACAGCTAAGTGCTCTTAGCTGAAGTTAGATATTTGGAAATCAGCTGGGCCTAGAACGCTTAAAACCTGACTGAAGTTGTGTTGGAGCATGATGGATGTTTCTGAAGGTGGGTAAAGTTCTGGAAAAGGGCAAATGGGATAAGTCAGGAAAAAAATGGGAAAAGCAGAGGACTGTGGTAGCTGTAGATTGGCCAGCCTGATGCCAGCTCCTAGAAGGAACACCCATAAAAAGCCTGCTAAGTAACAGGGGGAATCGCAAAGGAGTAAGTAAAGAGCCTATGCTGGTTCCTTGTGGAGGTGTCAGGCTAGCTAGCGTATGTTCTCTAACACTGGAAGTGCCCTTTTAGCTGTAGTGAAGCATCAGAGGCATCTTGGCTGTTTCAACGCTGACCCGTTTGGTTCCTGACTTAGACAATGGAAGTGGGAGTTAAACTTGAAGATGACTCAAGGTGGGAGTCACTGCAAGTGCACACAAGGGTTATGCAGAATTTAAAAGGTCTGGGAAAATGTATTAAAAAATACTGGATGAGATTCAATAAAGATTTGTTTGCAATACATTTGTTAGTTGATTATTCCTCCTTAATAGAGGATGAAAAATAAATGGTTAGGTAGCATTTTTTCAGAAAAGGGTCTTGGGAGTATAATAAACACAAATCATAACTGTGCTGTTGCCAACACTCCCCCTGAATCTCATAAGAGTGGGAGATACAGACAAATATAGACTGCAAGACACATGGAAAGATCCTTTTTCCACCCATCATTGATCAAGCCTCAGCTGGAGCACCGTGGCTGGTTTTGGATATACTTTAAGAACAATGTGGCACACTCAGAGCATCCAGAGAAGAATAACATGTTCTCCTTAGTAAAGAACATAGCCAACAAAGAAAAGATATATATGTTTTTTGAAGTTATCTAGACTAAGAAAGAAAGGTCTTGGAGTGGGAGAAAAGGAATGATCACAATTTTTGAGTACGTAGAGACTTTCAGAAAGAAAGGGGCTATCTCTTCAAATATGATGGATAAAAGCAATGGCTTCAAATTGGTGCAAGGAATATGGGTGATGACATGGGTAAAAGCACAGGTATAGTTAATCTTGCCTTGGAGCAGTGAGAAGGACTAGGTAGTCCCTTTCTGCCCTGTTTTTCTATTATGATATTTATTAGTAATTAATACTGACAATTTCATTTAAAACATACAGCTGTGAAACTCCAGATCCTGGGTGTGGTAAACTGACATTGCTGATGATTTATTTTGAAGACCTCAACTTTGAATTTTATTGGTGTCCAAACAGTGTTCTCCTTTGTTTTATGCCTAAACCCAAGCTAAATCGCCCATCTGAAATAAAAATCATGGATGTGGCTATTCTTTCAAGATTTCCCCACAGAAATGTTACACATACTTCTTTTTTTATACTCATAACCCAGCTTACAAAATAAGGTGAAAGGAAGAGAAGTTCTGGAAATAATTAATAAGTAAATAATAATAGTTTGTATTTACATGTTGGTTTTTCTCAGTGGCTCAGTAAGTAGTAGGTATAGACTAAACTTGTTATTTAGCATGGCTACAAACCAGGCCCTACACTAGCTTTATAAGCAAAGGTATAACCTAAGCTTTCTGGCTTTTCAGGCTTGAGCCTGAACTTGAGAATTGGAGCCCCTGGGGGGGATCAACCTGGGTGGGGGAGAAATTGCTCTGTGCAGCTGAGGAGGTTCTCAAAGGGCAGTTGGGAACCATGTAGCTAACCTCAAGAATGAGAAACAGACTCTTTCTGAAGCCAGAACAACTTGGCTGTCCCAAAACCCCCATAAATCAGGAAATCAAGTATTATCACTAAGTTTAAGGTACTGCATATTCTCCTTGTGTTAGTCCACTGAAAATATTTAGGGACTTACAAGCTGGAAAAGGTTAGATAATCCTGGTATGGGATTGCTCTCTCCTGGAGAAACTGGCTGCTCGTGGCTTGGATGGGTGTACTCTATGCTGGGTAAAAAACTGGCTGAATGTCCAAGCCCAACAAGTGGTGGTGGATGGAGTCACGTCCAGCTGGGGGACTGGTCACAAGTGGTGCTCCCTAGGGCTCAAGTACTGGAGCCAGTGCTGGTTAATATCGTTATCAACGATCTGGACGAGGGGATCAAGTGTCCCCTCAGCCAGTTTGCAGATGACACCAAGCCGAGGGGGAGTGTTGATCTGCTGGAGGGTGGGAAGGCCCTGCAGAGGGATCTGGGCAGGCTGGATCCATGGGCCGAGGCCAGTTGTACGAGGTTCAACCAGGCTCAGTGCTGGGCCCTGCCCTTGGGTCACACCAGCCCCACGCAGCGCTACAGGCTGGGGCAGAGCGGCTGGGAAGTGCCTGGTGGGAAAGGGCCTGGGGGTGCTGGTGGACAGACAGCTGAATGTGAGCCAGCAGTGTGCCCAGGTGGCCGAGAAGGCCAACAGCATCCTGGCTTGTGTCAGAACCAGTGTGGCCAGCAGGACTGGGGCAGTGACCGTCCCCCTGCACTCGGCACTGGTGAGGCCGCACCTCGAACACTGTGTTCAGGTTTGGGCCCCTCACTGCGAGGGGGACACTGAGGGGCTGGAGCGTGTCCAGGGAAGGGCAGCGGGGCTGGTGAAGGGGCTGGAGCACAAGGCTTATGAGGAGCAGCTGAGGGAACTGGGGCTGTTTAGCCTGGAGAGGAGGAGGCTGAGGGAGACCCCATTGCTCTCTGCAGCTCCCTGACAGGAGGTTGTAGCCGGGTGGGGGTCAGTCTCTTCTCCCAGATGACAAGTGACAGGACAAGAGCAAATGGCCTCAAGTTGCAGCAGGGGAGGTTTGGATTGGATATTAGGAAAAATTTCTTCACCAAAAGCACTGCTAAGCATCAGAACAGGCTGCCCAGGGAAGTGGTTCAGTCACCATTCCTGGAGGTATTTAGATGTGGCCTGTAGATGTGGTGCTTAGGGATGTGGTTTAGTGGTGGACTCAGCAGTGCTGGGTTAATGGTTGGACTTAGGTAATCTTAAAGGTCTTTTCCAACCTAAACAATTCTATGGTTCTACTGCATGATGCAGCAAACAACTGTAGAGAGGAGTCATCTGATCTAGAAAGGTTTGTCAAAAAGGTATCACTGTGAGGTACTTAATTTTGTTAACATTAAAATGCAACAGAATTTGTCATATTTATTAATCATAACATGGCAAAGGAGATGAGGGAGATAGTTAAGTCTAGAAAAGTTTTCATCCTTTTGTTTTCAGCAAACAGAAAGACTCTTGTAATGCAGATTTTTCTCTGCATAAGATGTTGATTTTTTGAAAAATTAAGTCTCAGAGATGTGATTAAACTGAAGAAAAATTGGATATGGATATATTAATGTGTTTCATGAGGGTTTTGCAAACTAGAGATTTAGTAAGATGTATGAGTAGATACTTTAGGAGTCTTGTGTTAGAAAATGGGCTCATGTTCTTTTTCTGAAGCTTAGTTCTGTCAAATTTTTAAGTGTTGTGGAATATGTACCCAGCCTCAAATGCAGTACAGGAAAGAGTATTTTTCTTGATTAAGCATTGTTGAGAGATGACAGAAGCCTGCTAAACCTTAACTTGAAGCTCAGGTACAAGTAAATTTTAACTCTATGTGCAATAAGTTTTACAGGTGGATTTTAAAATGTATGTTTCAACATTAAGTACCATTTTACACAGTAAATCAAGACTTACTTATAACGGAGTTGTATTTGAAGATGGTAGTAATGTACACTTGAAAGGAAACTATTCTAAGGAAATCATGTTACCCTAAAAAAGTAATTAAAAAAAATGTTTTGCTTTTCATGCTGTTGTCCTTGATTTCTATATAAAAAGATGACTGCAGTGTGGATAACAAGGAGGATGCAGTGGGCATCTCGTGGGTTTTTCAGATAGGTCCTTCCTTTCCTCTGCTTACCTTGCCCCTTGCTTTTCATTGTCTTGGGCTCCCTTACATGACTCCTTGACTTGGTGTCAGCCACATTGGGGTAGTCCTGGGCCTGGACAAGGGGTGGACTAGGTGACGGGGGCAGCCAGATGCTGGCCACTGCAAATGCCGAAGAGCCCTTGAGAATATAACCTTCCTGTTTCTCTCAATCCTGTTAGATGTTTACCTACTTAAATACTTCTTGAAAATCTCTCTTTAAATGGCTTACAGGTGTAAATCCCACTGGAAATCGATAGCAATTTTTTTTCCCTAAGTGATCAATATACTTTTTAAAATCCTACCCATAGCTGTCGCGCATGTACAGAGAGATAACACTTGCATGCCTGAGTATCTTATGGCCTATATTTACTATTATGAAACATCTATTTTTGCAAAGTTACTGCCATTCAAACTCACCAAGGTAACTGTGATGAAGAACAAATGCTGTTTTGATTGAAACTCTGTGGAAACAAACTCAAACAGAAATTTCATAGGTTTTTTCCCTGATATTATTGTGCTTTTGAAAAAGTGACTAGTTAAAGAACAACCTCCTGCTTACCCAGCAAAATGCTTGTTCCTGGTTGCATGGAAGCTGCTATGGAGCAATAAAGCACAAGCAGAAAGAAAGCACTAAATGCTGAGATGCTGCAAATAGGCAATGCTTATTGTTCCCAGTTCCTCAAATTCGTTTGCCATACACAATCAGAACACAAGCTGGATATAGAAGGTTTGTGATTCAATAATTTGAGCTCTCCTCTGAATTGGCATAAATAATGTGAAACACTTTTCCTGAAATCTACTTTAGTGATGAAAATATTGCTGACTTTCAGTGCAAATATACATCTGATTTATTTACAACAATGCCCAAAGTTAATTTTAATTATTTCACTTTGTAGCTAATAAATGATCCTGGCTCAGTAATGAGGGTGTCTTATTCCTGTGCATTTCACATAAGCAGCAGGGATCACATGTTCATATAGAAAAATAAATTTTAAAGGTCTTTTAGCTACTTAAAAGAATAATTTTGAGAGAGCTGCTCGTAACAGCCAAAATTTTGTGGAGTATTTCCTACACAAAGACCTTAATACTTTCAGATTTCTGTGAGTTGTATGATTTACTTACGTATTTTTTGTACTGACGAATACTGTTTTCTGCCTTTGTTTTTTGGCTATAGGACTGTCAAGAAACACCTATGGGAAGTCAGTGTGGTTTAGATTTATTCCCCCCACCTTACTGTCTTTCCTTATTCACTTCCAAAATGATTTTTGAGAAAGTGTAAACCCAAAATTCAAAGGTCAGTTAACAAAGCAAGTTATTTGTTTTAAATGACAAAGCCATAAACTGCGAAGCTAGCTACCTTTATAGATGAGGATGCTCCACAGCATGGAGACAATGCCAGTCTTGTCCCACAGACCTTCCTTCCGTGCTTCCTGAAAATTAAGGAGGAGAGAAGAGTTAAAGCAGGATTTCACAACTATTCCCTAAAGGAGGTCAACTTCCAATGTGAAAAGGGACTTGTATCTTATTAAAAAAAAAAGTGCAGCCTCAGTCATTATCTGCATCTTGTTTCTGTGCTGGCTCTTGAGAGAGCATGGCAAGAGGGAGTGGTCTTGGCTAGACACATTTACAAATCCAAAACCATGCACTAAATGAAAACCAAGCATTACAAATGCTTTTCAGGCACTCACTGTCGGGGCTGTGCGTTTCCTAAAATCCTTCCGCCAAATGTGTTACTGTATACAAACGGTTGGCATGCACACACTTAGCAAGTCTGAGTGCAGATGGTTTTGGTGGTCTTAATGGTGCTTCTTTTTTTTTCCCCCTTCAGTTTTCTCCCTTTCTGTGTGTGTGGATGTGGAAGAGTGAGGGAGGCAGAACACATAATGAAAGTATCATGTCTGTTAACTGTGGAAATAGCATTCTCCTCATTTTCTTCCTTTCAGAAGTTCATATTTGCTATTGTAAGTGGCCCAGCAGCTTGCACAGGATAGAAAAATGCCATATAGAAAATCCAGGCTGGCCCACATTCCATCAGCTTGAGAACCAGATGCTGCCATGTTGGAGCCACCACCAAGTCCTGCAGTGAGCTGGCCTGAGGGACCGCTCAGCCCCAAGCCCTCTTTGCACAGCTGGCAAACGCAGTCTGGGCTGGCTGCCATGCTAGGTATTTTCATCCTAAAGGAAAGAACAGCCTCTGTTTAAAAGAAAAAGCTTCAAACCTCAGTAACATCTCTGTCAGTACTGATTGTGCAACAAAACCTACATAATACCAGTGAGCAAGTGAGAAATAAATTCTCTGTTCTGCAATTCACTGAGACCGTGTCCTAGCATGTTTGTTATTGCTCTTTTGTGGGTTGTGGCTCAGTTTTTGTTAGCAGCATCTCTGGCTGTACAGACACTAAGTTTTCTTCCTCTGAAAGGAGAAAAACATATATTTGTCATGGGCAAACTACAAATCAAATTAGTAAAAAGACTAGTAGTATGGTTTCAACTGCTAATACGCTCACCTGCATGTTGCATATATGTGCAGTATCTCCAGGAAACTCCATATAGTAGAAGAGAGCAACTTGCTGAAAATGCTATTTGACGAACAGAAGCTAAGATACCGCTGGCCACGGAGGCTCATCTCACGCTGCGTGGCTGCTTTCACTCCTCATCATGAAATGCAACAAATTTAACCTACCATGGCAGTTTTGCAAGGGGAAGAGGGGTAGAGTCAAGGCTGTTTATGGATCAGACCTTCCCCAGTCACAGTTTATGTTCACATAGGAAATGGCACTGAATTATTCAA